>NW_015505196.1:748267-778196 GCF_001515645.1 Sinocyclocheilus grahami | reverse complement strand
TTATTATTATTATTATTATTATTATTATTATTAGTTAGTCACACTTTCTGAAAGCCAGAGCACAACATATTTTTGTGGCACATAACCATTTGTTCTTATGGCATGTATTTTTCCCATGCTCTATCATACACAATTTATTATTTATTGCAGTCTTGTGTAATAAAAATGGTCTTAGGATAAAGACAAATCAAGAATTTCCATGCTACCAAGGCGGAAATAGATTCCTAAACAACTTTTGTCTGCTGAGGAAATTGGCACAGGATTTGAGGGGGTGGGGAGGTTCGGCAGACAACGACCAGGATCTGTGTCACTAGAGGAAATGACAAAGCTGCACTTGAGACAAGCACAATTTCACATTAATGAATAATTGAGGCACAGAAATATCCGACAGGGCTGGGAGCTTCTATCCCATGTTTGCTTTTTCTAATTATGCTGATAGAGGCGCCTTGAATTGTCGGGCTTCACTCATAGGTGTATAGAGATTGTGCGTTTGGCTGGAAATTGTTCTTAAAATAAATAGGTGATGTTAAATCACTGTTGTGTTGCAAAGCCTTGATTGCCAATAAATGTATAGCATTTGTGTCATTGGGACTGACAGGAAACTTTTTCAGTATCACTTTACAATAAGGTTCCATTAGTGAACATGAGTTAATTACATTATTTAACATTAACTAACAATGATATTTTTTTGTTAATCTTAGTACATGTTAATTTCAATATTTACTAATAAATGACTAAAATATGTAAATCAAAAGTTGTGTGTTAAATTGTTTAATGAACCTGAGCTAACCTGAACTAACAATTAACAGTTTTAACTAATGTCAACAAAGATGAATAAATACTGAAAAAAAAATGTATTGCTCATGTTAGTTAATGCATGAATTAAAGTTAACTAATGGGACTTTATTGTAAAGTGCTACCTTTTTTTTAGTGAAGTAGTATTGGCTTTGGGTTATCAATAATGGCTTCAAAACTGGACAGTTAATAACCACAAGAGAAAGAAAGGCTAAAAACTAAAACTAGAAAACTAAAAGGCTAAAAACTAAAAAGGCAAGAAAGTTAGAGAGAGAAAGCGAGAATATCTTGCTGCAATTAATGTGAAGGTATCTCTTTCTTCTGGGGAAAGGCAAACGGGAATTGGAGGCTTCCATCATCGCTAGTGGGGATGAGAAGGTACAGGAAAGGAAACTTCAGAGCATCTTGAGTCCATTATGTTGAATTCCAAACCTCATTTCCAGTCTAAGGAGAGAAAGTGAGAAACAGAAAGTTTCATTTTTAATGACAGTTCATGAATTATTCCATTTATTGTATACACTGTGTTTTCTGAGGTAGCACGTCCAAGAAAGGTGAAGATGAAGCATGTAGAGAAGTCTCTGTTCTATAGTTGGGTGATAAGGTGCCAATGACACCTGTTGAGCAAAACAGGAACGTTCCCAAAACAGAGCCTTGCCCCGTTTGGGAGACATTCTGTTTCCTCTCTCTCTCTCTCTGAAAGCTTCCTTTGCTCCAATTGGAGTGAGGAAAAAAACCCCACACACATCAGGTCAGGGAGCCGATCTAAAGCTAGTCCCCATATCCCTTGTAAACAATGGTAATGCATACTCAATGAGAATCTGTGTGATTCAATAATACTAAGCCCCAGATTCAGACACAAGTGTGTTTCGACATCATCAGAGATAAAAGTAAACAAACGTTACCAAAAGTAAAACTGTCAGTAACAATTAGAATGAAATATATACAGTATATATATATACAGTACATGTCTCTCTCTCTCTCTCTCTCTCTCTCTCTCTATATATATATATATATATATAATCAATCATTAAAACAGGTAATGTATAACAATTACGTATTATACAAATCTGATGAAAGCAGTTAAATAATGAAATAAAAAAAGAAGAAGAAGGAAAAGAAAAATGAGAAGAAACTAAATGATTAACACTTCTGTGAGATTACAATTACAATTTCAGCATCATTGTTCCTGTTAGTCTTGTGTTAGAACATATTGGATTCTATTTTGTAACATTTTTATTTTCACTTTAGTGACACATTCAACCCAGTGATAGTGACTGATTAATGTTGGCAAGGATTTTGGTGTGTGTGTGTGTGTGTGTGTGATGTGGACGTATGAGTAGGTTCTCTGAAGCATTCGTTCCTTAAAGAGGTTAATTAACGATTTTGGTGCTTCGTGTTTTTTTTTTACCCCCCATGATTTAATTTATACATTTACAGTAGTAAGATATCAATTTTTAATACCATTTCTTCATGTTCTGGGGTTATATGTACATGTTACTGGGCTGACATGGTTATACAAATCGAACTCATCAGAAATTATTTAATTCTTTAGGCACAAATAAAATGATCTAAGTCACAATTATTAAAGTATTTATGGTGTACTATTATATTCCCATATTAATATATTAATCTGAAAATATAAATTATGCAAAATATTATTTTATTTTTAGCATTTTTATTTTAGTATTAAATAGTATTATTTGTAATACCTTACAAATACAGAGGATGGCCCTTATACATTTTACAGAAATAATTAACATTGTGTCAAAATGAACAAATTCAACAAGACATTTTGATTCAGTTCAGAGACACACATTTGGAAATATTTCTGGAGTGACTAAAGGTTGTCAAAATCAGTTTACGACATTCAGTGGTTGGGCGTGAGGATTAAAATGGTCTAATGCTGCATGTTAAGCTGAACAAAATCCAGTCCTGCATTCTTACAGTCATATTATACTGTCTGTCTCCACTGCTCCCTCATGACACAGACATGCGGTGGACTCTGTCATGTTCTCCAGCTCGGCCAATAGGTGTCCCTGTAAACCATACAAATACTAGCAGCCAATCTCAGTCCTACTAATACTCACTGCCAGCACTGATTCCATTCATACCGGTAATGATACAGCCATCTCTGCTGACAAAGAAGACTGTTAGATACAGGTACTACAGATAACACTGCTATCATTTGTCACCATTATTTGATACAATTTGTAATATTTCAAATAAGTTAATATCTTGTTAGTAATATCATTAGTAGTAAAATAAATATTTTAAATCATCATAATCAATACCTTCTATCGTTATTATATTATTATTATTTTTATTATTATTAACTAAACTGAAGAAGAAGAAGACTTACTATTCAGTTTAATTAGGATGTTAAATTAGCCACAATTTCTAGCATATTAAATAGTTTTTTTTGTTTTAGTATTAGTATTAATTTGCAGCAATTATTATTATTATTATTATTCAGTTTGATTAGGTATTATTTAATTAGGAACATTATTATTATTATTATTATTATTATTATTATTATTAACTACAACAACAACAATAATAATAACAATAATAATCTTATTATTCAGTTTAGTTTAATTAGCTACAATCTAAAAAAATAAATGAAATGGTTTTAGTTTTAGTATTAGTATTAATTTACAGCAATTATTATTATTATTATTAGTAGTAGTAGTATTGTTGTTGTTGTTGTATTGTTTAATTAGTTAATAACAACAACAACAACAACAACAACAACAACAATAATTATAATAATAAAGATTGTGCCTAATTAAATAATGCCTAATTAAACAGAATAATAATAATAATAATAATAATAATAATAATAATAATAATAACAGTCTGCTCTTGTATGTGCTCATAACATCCTGATCAAATAATCCAATGTGTTTTCCTGCCCATCTCTTTCCTCTCTCTCTCTCGCTCTCTTTCTTTCTCACTCTCTCAGTGGCAGCAGTAAAAAGGGGGGTCAGAGCAGCGTTCCCAGGATAAAAGAGCTGGGCTAAGGGCTCCTCTCAATCACTGGGCCCTCCAGGAGGTGAGCATCACAGGGCGATGAGAGACCTGTCGGGGGTGTGGGGATGTGAGCTCCATTTAGACGTGTCTATCTCAGGAGGAGAACGCTGTTGACTCTCCCCTATCTCCTTTGCCTTTGGAGACAAAAGGCATGCAAATATTTGGTGTGCTGCTAAGCCCCACAGAAGCATATTCAAAATGTCAGGGTGGTTATTTTCTGGCAAGGTGGCTCATCTCTGAACAGCTGGACTCAGTGGGATGGGCCGCTGCCTGTTGAGCGGCTCCCAGACGATGAGGGGTCCCTAACTTTACTCGTAATAGCTCTCGGAGGGAACAGCTTGCTTCTGGAACGGGTTCAGACAAGTCCATTTGTATCATTCGAATGCGATTTCCAATGCGACCTTGTGAATTTCCTGTATTTTTCTGAAAGTAATGTTTATTTCTGATAAATAAATGCATTTAATTAACTGAACAAAAATTCAGAATATTACAAAACAGATCATAATGTGTTGAAAATTTGGAGTTCCCTTTCCAAATAGTGATATAGTTTGTGTCTATACATTTTTTTCTTCTCTTTCTGTCTTGCTTTCTCCCTCTGATTCCCTCTCTGAGCTGTGATCAGGAGTGAGCTTTCTCATCGCCCCTGGGGAGGCTGCGGGGCTTCGGTCAGCCATATGGTGCGAGTCCCCTGCCCCGCCCTCAATCATAGCCCTGGAGGAGTGGCCTGATGAGGCTGGATCAGACCCACCGCTTCCTGGTGGAGAGGACAGCCCTGACTCGACACAGCATAGAGACAGCCAGGTTAGGAAGAGGGAGACAAGGGGGATAAGGTGTGCTCAACCAAAGGAACAGGAATAAAGGGAACAGATCAAATAAAGGACAGCTTGTGTATGTTAGAGTCTTGGAAGGAAAAATACCTAGTCACAGTGTAGAAACATTTTCAGCTGGTTTTATAGATGAATGTTAAGAATTTTAATTACTAATAATTATTTTTATTATTTTAAAATTATTTTTTATTTTATTTATATATTTATTTTATTGTATATATTTTTGCTTGCTTATTTATTTATTTTATTTATTGCTATTGAGTCAATAGCTGCCTATGAGTGAATGACTTAATAGCACGCGCGCGCACACACACACAGAGTTATTGAGTAGATAAGCACAAATAAAAAAAAAAACATGAATAAATAAAAATTGCATAATCATTCATTAAAATGTATAAAAAGGAAACGTCTCTAGGTTACGTATGTAACCATGGTTCCCCGAGGGAACGAGACGCTGCGTCGAGTCGCTTTGGGAACGCCCTTGCGTGACCGCGTTCTGAAGCACGTGTCAAATCCGTCCAATGGCGTTCCCAAAGCGACTCGACGCAGCGTCTCGTTCCCTCGGGGAATCCATGTTCACGCTGAAAATTCACATTCTACACTTTAAAATTCATGTATACAACTAGATAAAAAAACAAACAATAACATTTGTTTAAAATAAAAAGTGTATAAAATTACTTTTATCTTTGTTTTAACTTTCCCCCATAAAAAAGTAATACTACTACTACTACTACTACTAATAATAATTATTATTATTATTAAGATTAATAACTTTTAACATGTTTTTTACTTCTGTTAAGGGTCTTGGTGTCCTTGGGTATAAAATATGTTTAGATTAGGTCAGAGTAAATAATTTTCTTTAAAAAAATCTATTAAAATTATATATATATATATATATATATATATATATATATATACACACACATCAATTTTAATTAAATTTTATAAATCAAATACATTTTGAACTTTTAACTATTCATTTGTGTTGGTCACTGACACATATTAGTCAAAGTACATATATACAAATGATAGATAGATAGATAGATAGATAGATAGATAGATAGATAGATAGATAGATAGATAGATAGATAGATGGATAGATAGATAGATAGATTAATTTATTCATTTTATCAACTGTATCTATGCATGGATATTTTATGGGGCTGCTCAGTTGGTTCATTATCAGATTTTTTCCCCAGCTCTTCCTTGCACTGATTGTATGATCAATCTACAGGTCAAGTATTCGTGTCAGGCACGCTGTGAAGATGCTGTAGTCATTTAACTATAATTAGTGATTTTAAATCATGTACATTAATTATAGCGTTTAAATGAAATTACCAAGCGGTTGAACAGAAACACCTCAACGAGTCCCCTGTCATATGGAGGGAGGAGGGGACTTACAAGAAAGAGAAGTAAAAGAAAGTCAGGTTAATTGTAATTCACTGAGAAGCTGACAGTGGAGTGAATGTATTCCGTGCGGAGAATGATTGGAGAAATAAAAGTTTTCTCTATAGCCCTGCACCCCTGCCTTCTCACTCTCTCAGTTGCCAAACACCAGCTTGTCATTTCTGTTTTGTTTGGCTTCCTTGAGATGCCTGAAAGACTTGATACACACATTAAAAGATGCTGGCATGTTTGTGTCTGATCCTCTTTTGGTCTCCATCTCTAATCGCGGGCGGCTTCTCTGTCTCTGTCTCCAACGTAGAGACTGCCACAGGTGCCACAAAAAGACTTCCCTCAGATCAGCCCCATTTTGAAACATTTGACAAAAGATGGATAGTTTTTCCCTTTCAGGACAGGAAGAGCAGTGTTCTCTGGGCTCCCATAGATGTGATTGGACTCACAAGTACGTTGCTACTTGACCTAATTAATGTTCTGTGTTTACATCGCTCATTACCACACTGACAGTTATTTCGCTCATCTTTGAAAGGGGCCCTTTCATGATGAATTACAGACTTGGATGTGTGACACTTCCCAGCTACAGAGGTGTCCCGTACTGGGGACCAAAGCCAAAATGAATCTCCTGAAGAGGTGTCTTGAAGATATAAGCTATTCAAATGAGACACTAACAGAAGGGGACTTTGCTATTGTCGGGCGCCTTATGATAATGTTCTCATTTGAATATAAAAGAATCTTTGCCATTTTCTCCCCGTAGATCAAAAATGTGCGGCGTGAATAGGTGTTCCTCTCGCTAAACAGAGAAGACAATGGGAGAGTTAACCATAAGCTGTTCTTTTGTTTGTTATGGCGATGTAATTCTCATACAGACACTCAAAGAGGGTTAAAACGAAGAGATTGCAATAATGGCATCCACCTATTGCATACTGTATGATCGTGTGGGTTTTCTTACAGTAAATGGGCAGCTTTTTTTGAAGCCACATTAGAGAGTCTTGTGTGAGTGTGTATAAACTGCTGTGCTTGAGAAGTTATGGTCAGGATGATGGACAGATAGGTAGTAAATCCATTGCGGTTCTGTTAATATCTTAATGTACATTACTCCACACAGTCGATCTATGATTCAGTACAAATGAAAAAGGTTGAAAATTAATGTATTGCACTTATTAACACAACCCTATGGAAATAATATACCTAATAAGAAATGTTTAATTTTATTTGTCCATTGTCTCCAAGGCTGGAATAAAATAAAATAAAATAAAACAAAATAAAAACTCCTCAATAAACCTCAATAAACTTCTTATTTTGCTGCTTATAATAAGTAGTTGTTGTAGTAGTTTGAGTAGGGTTAAGGGATCTAGAATATGAGCATGAAAAATAAGACTTTAATACATACTTTATAAGTACTAATGAACAGCCAATATTATAATAGTATATAGTACTGAAACATCTAGTTAATAGTGAAAAGTGTTTCCTTATCTAAAATGTTACCTAATATATGTTTTCGGTAACACTTTAGTATAGGGACCAATTCTCACTATTAACTAGTTGTTTATTAGCATGCTTATTAATAACATATTGGCTTATAAAGCACATATTCTGCATGACCATATTCTGTATCCCTAATCCTACCCAATACCTAAACTTAACAACTACCTTACTATTAATAAGCAGCACATAGGAGTTTATTGTTAATAGTTAATGGTTTGTTTAATAGCGAGAATAGGACCTTAAAATAAAGTGTGACCATGTTTTCTCTACCTTTTCTATTTTTGTAGCTGGATTAAATAATGTCATATTAAATCATGATAAATAAAATAATATACATTTATTAAATTAAATCAAATTAACAAATTTAAAATATATTAAATTAAATTATTTATATATTTCTTCTACCTTGGTAACACTTTATAATAAGGTTCCATAAGTTAAATTTGGTTAATGCTTTAGCTAACAATGAGCAATACATCTGTAACAGTAAGTATTCATTTTTGTTAGTGTTAGTTCATATAAATTGTTACTTTGATAGTTCAGGTTAACTCATGAACAAATAATATTGACAGATATATTGAGATATACAGATATAAACTTTTGATTTCAATAAAATATTAGTAAATGGTCAAATTAGTATAATCTCATCATGGTTAAAGGATGAGATCCTTTAGTATATCTGAGCTGTTGTATAGTGTCTGTACTTCTGTAAGTGCTCACTAAAGCGTGAGCTGAACTGCTTTGAGAGCGTCCACTGCCTCAGGCTCGTCCTCCAGCCACAGCTTCATGTCTGCTTCTGGTGGCTACCTTACAGCTGACAGAGGCCAGTGCCTTGATAATTATCAGGGAGACATAAAGTGAATCAGCAACACCAGAGAAAACAAAACTGTCCTCAGCGTGAGCCTCCTATTAGCATTTAGCATGCTATATGGATGCTATAAACAACTAGTTGCAAAACAAGAAATAACTGAGGTAAAGTTCACCCAAAAGTGAATAGATATAAGTTTTCACATAAATATTTTCCATACAAGGACAATTCATAGTGACCAGTACCTGTTAAAAGTACAAATAACACCATAAAAGCACTATAACATTCAAAAGTGACATTTTTTTAATGCATTAAATGGATCAAAAGTGACTGTCTTTTGTCTTTTAAAGACTTTTTATACCCCAAAAAGTTGAATAAAGGCTGTTCTTTTGAACTTTCTGTTCATCGGTGAATGCTGAAAAATGTATCACAATTTCCGCAGCACAACTTAATATTGTTCATAATAACAAATGTTTCTTGAGCAGCAAATCAGCACATTAAAATGATTTCTGAAGGATCATGTGGCACTGAAGACTGGAGTCATGGCTGCTAAAAATTCAGCTTTGCATCACAGGAATAAATTACATATCAATATATACTGCAATAGAAAATAGTTGTTAGTAGATTGTAATGATATTTCTGTTTTACTGTTTTGCTGTGTTTTTAATCAGACAAATGCAACCTTAATGAGCAAAAGAGACTTTCAAAATTTTTTAAGTCTTACCAACCCCAAACTTTTAAATGCTGGTGTAAGTAACCCGTATACTGTACATTTTATACTATGTTCCAAGTCTTCTGAAGTCATTCTTCAGTATTTACTGTCAACTTTCTCCTCCGCTGCAACTCTAAAACACAAAGCTATCTCTAAAACATCAAAGCTATAAGTTCAGGAGACTGGGAATATATAGCACATGAGTCATATGGGTTACTTGGTACCTTTATAGTGCTTTTTTGGAGCTTGACGACCTGCGGCCAATATGAACTAAGTAAAGTTTCTTCATTTTGTTTCACAGAAGAAATAACAGCATGCAGGCGTGACAGAATTATCATTTTTGGATGAAGTAGTATATCAGTAGCCATACTCTCGCTCCACAAGTGATGGTAGAATTGACGACTATTGTAGCGCTAGTGGGACACTTTTACAGCAACCGCAGTTAATTCTAGCCGAAATATCTGGAGGTTCACCATGAGTGCAAACATTCTACTGGCAGTGAGATATTACAAAAGTCTTTTGGGTCCAACAAACCCACCTCATTAATATTTCCAATTATTATTCCTTTTCTGTTCTCTTTCTACCAGCAAATCTGCCGAGCAAAAGAAGGAAAATAATTAGCTGCTCCTGATCTTGCAGCGGTACGGAGAGCGCCTGGGTCAGACCAGGCATCCTGCGTATTCTGACATTTTAAATTACCTGAACAATACCTGAAGCAATCCCTGGACCTAATTAACTTCCCACTGAGACCAAATGTACACATCATTTAAAAAGATAGATTTGAGGGGACAAAGCATGATGCCTCGGCCTGCGCTGGGGAAAAAGTATGCGTCCCGGATCTAAACCCCCCTCCCTCCCCACCCGCACGTACCACACCGCGTCCTTTCCCATATGCAAACGCGATAGGCAATATTCTGTTGGCCCTATTTATTGTATTAGAGTAGGGGACTCTCCATCAAGTAATCAATGTGCTGTTCCAATGAGTTCATTGTAATGCACTCAATCATGCCTTTAATGTTTATGGCTTACGGGGGTAGCGAGCATCAGGAATGCAGGAATGTTATATGGCTTCGGTTTCGGCCCATTTCATCAAATATTTATGCGCTCAAAAAACGGGCATCAAAATAGGGGTGGAGGAGAAATACATTTGCTATGTTTCACTCTCCCTCTTTGTCTTTCTCTCTCACCTCCTGTGTCTGGCTCCCTTGTTTACATTTGAACTCCTTGTGTAATGCTGGCACTCCTCTCTACTTTTATTCATCTTTTAAAAAGGTTTAAAGTGATAGAGTGAGACGTTCTTCACAGCAAGTCAGCAACACAGGCAGCTTGTCAATGCCAGCATCGTCATGTTATGAAAGGCCTTTGTCTTACCAGCAGGCCAGCAGCAAATGATGCAAAAATGCTGAAATTCAGCTATAATGCTCACCCTATTTTGGTGTCAGTCTTACTATCAGCTCAGCTGCTGTTAGCGTCTCTTTTGCTGGTAAATATAAGTAGTTTGTTCTCTTCCTGTGCCTAATCACACTCTTCAGTTTAACTGCAGCACCCCAAGTAATATTAATTTTGCAGCTAGTCTATTTAAGGCCTTTTGTGACGCGTGTGTATATTCTTAACAGTGCCTTTAGTTTTTTTTTGTCAGCCTCATATCATAATACAGCATTCCTTTTTTAGTTAGATACATGTAATTTATAAATGATATGCATACACTACTGTTCAAAACTTTGGGGTTGGTAAGATGGTTTAATGTTTTTGATACGTTGTTACTTTGTCATCACCAAAGACGCATTTAAAAATGCAGTAAAAACAGTAATATTGTGAAATGTGTTAAAATGATTGTTTTTATATTTGAATATATTTGAAAATACATTTGATAAATTTAATTCATTCCTGTAATGCTAAGAGGAATTCTCAGCAGCCATTACTATAGTCTTCAGTGTCACATGATCCTTCAGAAATCGTTCTACACTGAAAAAAATAAAATAAAATTCACTCAGAAATTGCTAGTAAATTTAATAAAGAAATGGCATGTAACACATTGAATTAAATGTGAAATTTTAAAGTATAAAACTGAAATAGTTTTTCTTGTAAAATATACTGTGATAATCTTTATTCAGAATCTGTATTTTATTTAATTTTTTATTTATTATTATTTATTTATGTTTTTTTTTTACAGTGTAATATGCTAATTTGCTGTCAGGTAACATTTATTATATTATTGTAATTGTTGAATACAGATGTGATGCTTTTTAATTTTAATTTGATACTTACTCATTTAAAATATTTGTTTAAGATTATTTAAAAATGCTGCATCCTTGCCATATTTAATGTATCCTTGCTGAGTACAATTAAAAACAACAACAACAATAAGAATAAGAATAAGAATACTGACCCCAAACTTTGAGGTAACATTTCTTATATTATTGTAATTGTTGAATACAGATGTGATGCTTTTTAATTTTAATTTGATACTTACTCATTTAAAATATTTGTTTAAGATTATTTAAAAATGCTGCATCCTTGCCATATTTAATGTATCCTTGCTGAGTACAATTAAAAACAACAACAACAATAAGAATAAGAATAAGAATACTGACCCCAAACTTTGAAATGGTAGTGTATTTGATTTTAATTTGGCTTGTTATACTAAATACTGTAGAAACATAATTTGCTGTAAAGTTGCTTTGCAATGATTTGTATCGTGAAAAGCGCTATACAAATAAACTTGAATTGAATTGAATTGAATTGTTTGTTTGAATATATGTAATAGGTCTCTTGAAGCATCTTGGAGACATTGCCACAGTTCTTCTGGATTTAGACGGTCTCAGTTTATTCTGTTTCTTCATGTCATTCCAGACAAGACTCCTTGTGCAAACAGAAATCTCACTGGATTATTACAATTAATGGCAAAATGAATGTTTGGAAATGTAAACTGATATTTACTGACACACAGCAAAAGATAGAAATAGCTGGCTTAAAACCATTGTTTAGCTTGTGAAAATACTAGTGTTCTAATAATTTTGGCCACCACTGTATATATCCCTCAGATAGAAGTGATGAATTACAGTAAGCCATTGTGCTTAGCAACTAGTTTCTTATCAACATGTAAATTAGTATTCTATAGCAATCTCCTTCACGAAGCCCCAAAGTACCTGCACTACACTGCAACGCTCCATGCCTGTGGAAACTTTCACCTGCAGCCCAGGGAGAGTTGAGTGATCAGTAACAAGCAGTTGTTTGAGCTAAAAGCTGTGATGTGCTGCTCTGAACGGGAGCCTGGAGTATGTTTCTGACATTCAAAGCTGAGCTGGAGAGGTTTGGGGTTGCAGAGAGAGTGTGAAATGCACGTGTCGAGTGTCGGACTGAGCAGCGGCGAGCAATCACATCCTGCTGTGTGCTATCCCTGAGATCAGAGATCACAGCTCCCGACCACACATGCTCCTGAGACTCTGGCCTCCTGCAATATTTACCCTCTACACGAGCCAGCTTGGCAGAGAACTGTCACTCAGCAGCCCTGGAAAACTGCTTTTAATAGAACCATCAACCCAAATCAGCCATTCCAACACATGGGGATTTTTCAATCCGGCTTGTACTACAGATTTATACAGACAAGGGATGTTTTCGCAAGTCTGAGAAAGTGTAAACAGTTGGTGGATTCTAAAAGTTTAACATATTAATATATTATGTTCAATTGCTATTCATGAGAAGGGGTGCAGTTTGGAGTTTTGAGGAACTTCTATGCTGTAAGTTTAAGAGCAGGATAAAGACTGAATAACAGCATTATTTCCTTTGAAAAAACGTATGGAAAAGTTCCTTTGTTTAGACTAGTATTTACCGTTTAACACACTGTATCTATTTATAAGATGTGTTAATTAAACTTCTCTCTCGTAAGTAATTCTGAAATTATCATTAATATTATCACTGTAATTAATTCATGAGTGAATTTTAATTAAATTGACCACACCACTCAGGAAGTCAAATTGGAATAACAGGAAAAGCGATGCACTGAATTGCCGTTCCAAAAATGTAACACATGCTAATGCATTCTGGGAAATGTTATCAACCTATACTACTATTCAAAAGTTTGGGGTCAGTAATATTTTATTCTTTTTAATACTTTTATTCAGCAAGGATGCATTAAATTGACAGTAAAGAAATTTAAAATGTAAAACAATCATCAAAAATAATGCGTACATGCTCAGTCATGTTCAATAAAATGTAAACCCAAAACATCTATCTATCTATCTATCTATCTATCTATCTATCTATCTATCTATCTATCTATCTATCTATCTATCTATCTATCTATCTATCTATCTATCTATCTATCTATCTATCTATCTATCGTCTGTCTGTCTGTTTTCAAATTGATAACAAATGGCTTTGTCTATCCAGCATTCATGTAAAACATTGCTTTTCTAATTAAACATCACGCTTATGTGATTACCTTAAATTACAATTCTGCATCCTGTTTGCAACCTCAGTTCAAATTCAAGAACTGGAGTTATAAGGAATCCTCATTTCAGTTCTGAAATGGTGCACAACTGTATTACACAGAGGCCTGGACCAATAGAAATGTTTCAAACCATTCAACATCATAACAGCGTTGAGTTCAGGAACTTCATCTTTTTTGCATTAGGCTCACACATCTAAGTCAAATTAAAACATGTTGTTTTTGCATTGTAGCTTAACAGTACAGGAACATTTCACCAAATATTTTATTCAAAAGTCCTCACACCTTTCCCAAAGCTCTTTGACTGCACATCATGTCCCATGCTAACATTTGTAAATCCTTTGCCAAAGCACTGAACTTGCTTCCAGGCCACTAGAACAGCAGGCATCACTTGCTGACACAAGCTCTCATTTCTTTGTAGCATGAGTTATATCAGGTGGCAGCGAGGCACATTTTGGGCTTGCATACATATAAGACGAGCTGATTTAGGGTTTTTGGGGACCGCCTGAGGCAGGTTATCCTGTGAGCCTACTGACTGCAGAGGGATTGCCTGGCAGAATGAAAGGCAGGCAATAAAAGCGGGGGGTGGGCGGGGCAGTGCATCTCTAGTGCATTGAACAGGGGGGCTTCCCTCAGGCAATGGCCCAACTGGCCTCTGGTTAAATCCTCCACTGAAAGTGTAATAATCCAACCAGAAGCAGACAGCAAGAGAGGACAGAGCCTTTAATGCACAACAACAGTAGCTTCTCTAATTGCCCCTTTTGTCTTTTAAGCACAGGATTTCTGAGGGTCTATCATGTTTGGAAACATACATCAATGGGGCTTGGTTCTTCAAATGAGTTGGCGATCACAATAAAGCCAGCGATTGATCTTGCGCCCTCACCGTCCAGAAGCCCGCTGGGAGAATTTATGTCATAGATATAATTTAAATCCTTTCTTATCAAGTAGATGTAGCTTATAAAACTAACAGCGAGTTTTAGATTAATTTTAAAAGATTCCAAAATTATCCACATATATGTTTTTAACTGTATGACAAAACGCCCCCCCCCCAATTGTTGTAAATTATAATTCTATAATATTTCATATTTAAAGTGCATAATAGGTATAGTTCAATAAAAAAAAAACTGTCATAATTTACTCAGCCTACTGTTGATTTTTCTATATAGATAGATAGATAGATAAGATTTTCATATTTAGATGAACTATCCCTTTAACAATTATTTAGTAATCCTTTAAAGTGAATTACATTTGTCAAATTAAGTCCAAAAGAATGAATCTAGCTCTGAATAAATATGTTCCTTTCATCAAAACTTTTACAAAACCACTTGATTTGGTTGATTTCACTCATTACATGTATAAGAATAGCAAACAAAGCTGCACAACCTCTCAATGACCTGATTTTGCATGATAATAGATAGTTGGAGAAGCCGAGCAGCCTCTCGTTTTCCTGCCAAATCCATGCTAATTATGACAGGAAAGGTCAAACTAATTAGCTCTGCCTTTGAACTTGATTGTAGCGCCTTTATTTGGGAGTTGAAAAAAAAACTAAATTAGTTTTATTTCATTATGCCCAATTTTAATCAGTTTAGAAATGTATTTTGCATTGGACAAGCACTGCTAATGAAATTATTGCCAGCTTTATGTTAGCGCTGCTACATCTTGGAAAGTGTTAAGTGTCATACTCTGTTAAATCAGCCATGAACAAACGCCATTAGGCCAACAGTGAATCATAAGTGTTTTTGTTTAGATAGGTTAAGTAAAGCATGTCATTACAGAGCTCTAAGAGCTCTAAGTGGTAGTTTAAGGGTCCATAAATTCAATTAGACACTATTTAATCCTGTCCTCTAATGTGTTATTCACTGATCCATGTGATGGGAAGAAGCCTGGGGTTTGCCGACTTTTTTAAAGAAATATTGCCTGGGATTTCCATATATATTGTCAGTTCAATGACACCTTTCTCAAGCGTAAGGGCCACAGATGCTTTCAGGACTGCAATCACAGTGCACTTCTCCCACAGGACATCCACTAGTCATTAGAGATGGCTGAGAAGGGGGCGTCCCTTGAACAGACCCACACTCGTAGTCCCCATAACAGCCTCCCCTTGGCCTCTCATTGCTAATGCTCCAGTTTAGCGGCAGCCATCAAGAACGCCGTGAAGGTCCTGACACACGTTACGGGCTCCTTGGGGTCCCAGATGATGGAGGGCGGGTGTTGCTGGGAGGCCAGACTGAGTCCCCCAGCCTCGCGCACCCCTCCAAAGTTCTCCTTTATCCCTTTGTGGCACGGGCCAGTCTCCTCAGGGCTAACCTCCTCCTCCTCCGAAATAGAGAATTGGGTGGGTGTCTGAAAGAACAGCTGCTATGAAAGAGTGCCATTTCCTCCTGCTATCACCAGACCCCCCCCCCCGGTTCACACACGCAGACACCATCCACTGCCCCGCTTCCCCAATTAATATGCAGATGAACTTGTTTTTCTTAGTTGTGAGCTCCAGTGACAAAGCGGGAAAACATATGCTTAAAATATTTATGATCTCATCCAGTAATTAAGAGCTATCAGTGAGTCAAACAGAGGCAGAATGGGCTGAAACAGACGCTCGCTCACTTTAAACACACACACACACACACACACACACCCACACCCACCAACATTGTTCGGGATTTTAAAGGAATATTCCGGGGTAAATACAGTGGCATACTGTTAATTATCACAGAAAATAATTTAGACTCGACACGACAGATTGTAAACAAAAAATGTGCTGACAGAAGTGCACTTTTATTTTGAGGCAAGTGCTCAGAACTCACATTTTATTTACAAAATGTGAGAAGAGTCATATTATTTTCTTTTATAATCAACAGCATGCTGTCAATAAAATTTTACTTATATTTAACCAGAAATATTACTTAACACAATCAAAAGCAGATGAGTTCTGAAATAGCTAAGTGGTACAAAAAAAGTGTCCCACTTTATATTAAGTGGCCTTAACTACTATGTACATTGTACTTATTGTGTTGTAAAACACTTTTGCTGCTATTGAGGTGGGATACGGGTAAGGTTAGGGACAGATTTGGTTGCATGGGTAGGTTTAAGGGTGGGTTAAGGTGTAAGGGATGGGTCAACAGTGTAACTATAAATGTAATTACAGAAATGAATTACAGATGTAATTACATGCAGGTATTTTTAAAACATAAGTACAATGTAAAAACATGTATGTACACAATAAGTGCATTGTACCAAATGATTAATTTAAATGTAAGTACATAGTAGTTAAGGCCACTTTATATAAAGTGGGACCCTAAAAATATATAGAACATGACAATATTTACTTTTATCACAGAGTTGGTGGAGTATCTTCAGAGATGAATGAACAGATGAGTAAATGTGACTGAACTAATGTGAAAAGTTTAAATATGTGAATTCATATAGATTTTGAAAAGTTTTATGTTGTATTCAAGTATTTTTATATTCCAAAAATATATATAAATATTTAAAAATGGCCATTTACATAAATATGTAACGACAGATCATGACTTTTACAAAATTAAAAACTAGTCGACCGACTGGCTGAAGTTATTTTCAAGACATTTCAAATATTTGCATAAATATCTGCGTACAGTATTTCAATATTTTCATATCAACCACGTAAACGTAACTAAGTGTACTGTAAAAAACGATGACTTGCAATTGTTACCTTAAAGAGCTTTTTCTATTTAGATTTATTTAGCTGTATTTATAGGTTGATTCAGCAATATTAAATAATATTTTTGACTTGAATAACACCAGTTAACTTAATTTTTTCAGTGTAACATACAACAATCTGCTGTAAACTATTATACCATGCAGAGCATTGCATTTGTTCAGCTGTGGATCATCACAGCTCTGTCGCATGCAGTCTGGCAGCTCTGGATGGAGGATGCATTAATCCCACATTCAGCCCGACTGTCATACATGTCACGCATTCTACATTCAACATCCATCCTCCATCCTCCAGATAAAAGCTGAAAGGACTGAGCTGGCCTGCTGCACTCTCCGTAGCTCACTTACCGCTTGCCTCCGAGTGTCCTGTGCCACCTTCCTTTTGTCACTTTTGAAGGGAATACCCTCTTTACAGCATAGTAAAGAGGCCCTCGTGGTTTTCACGTCCCAGACCCTATGCCTCGTCCTGTGCACTGACCGACAGAAGTCCCTTACACGGCTCTCTCTTCAGAGCTTGTTGTCTCACAGGCGCTCAGTGCCGCACTGGCTGCGTTTTGTCAATAATCATTTATTTGTTGCTGCAACGGCAGAAGCCATTACATCTGACCTCCCTGTTTCATCAATTATGGATAGATTATTGGATGTGAACATCTGCACAAGCAGCAGCGCGCGCTGTTTGGACTCACCTCGTGGCTGGGATTAGATCAAGTATTAAACTGTTGTTTATCGTCGGGCCAAAAAACTCGACTGGGAAGAGCCATGGGGGAATTCCTCTTAAAGAAAATACAACACCCATCAGCAGGCACCTTAAATTGTTTAGCAGTGCCACCGAGGTCCCCCCTGTAAGCTGCCGGTCATGTATTATTCACAGGTATTACTGATATAGGTATTGTGATAAAGCTCATGATCAGGGCTTTTGGCAGATGTGTGGCGGTTAGTTATTGTTTTGTTGTGTTGGAAAATGCATGAGCGGGGTACGGTTGATGCTGCTGCCACCCTTTCATATGATTCTAGGAGGAACAGATGGAGGCGTAGGACTTTGCCAGCAGCGACCAGCTACTTGGAACTTCAATCCAGGACTTCAGTCCAGCAGTGGCCCCAAAAAAAGAGCTGGGCCCTGCTGCCCCGAGCTTAAAATAAATCAGAGGGCATTCGCTACTTTTGACAGGGGACTGTTGCGCTTTAGGTTGCAAATAGTGGCCTACATTAATTAATTAAGTAACTAGGGGCATTAAGTGGGTAAAGACTGACATAAACTAACAGATGTTAAATTGTGTCAGTTCCAGCTATTTTAATTCAAAGTTAATAAATCTGAACTACTCGAAAAATGAACTGTGCTTATGCAACACCATTCAAAAGTTCAAAATTGGTTTGAAAAGATGCTCATCCATGCTGCATTTATTTGATCAAAAATACGGTATTATTGTGAAATATTAATGCAACTTAAAATAACTGTTTTCTATTTGAATACATTATAAAATGTAATTTATTTCTATAATGCAAAGCCGAATTTTCAGCATCGTTACTCCAGTCTTCAGTGTCACATGATCCTTCAGAAATCATTCAAATATGCCGGTTTGCTGCTTAAGAAACATTTATAATTATCAGAGCTGAAAAGTGCTGCTTAATATTTTTGTGAATACAACTTTTTTTCATGATTCTTCGATGAATAGAAACTTCAAAAGAACAGCATTTTGTTTTACATATAAAATATTTTATAACATTATAAATGTCTAATCTGTCACTTTTGATTAATTTGATGCATTCTTGCTGAATGAAAGTAATAAAAAACAAATCTTACTGAAAAAGTATGGGAATACTTTTGAACGGTAGTATATTATGTAATATTAGTAGTTGTAATATTTTTGTGGAAACAGTTATATATTTTTTTCATAATTGTATGATGAGTAAACAGCAGTGTTCAAATGAATATTAAAGAAAAGTATTAATTTGTTAAAAAAAAAAACTACTGACCCCACACTTTTGAATGGTAGTTTAACACTAAGCATGTCTCTATACTGATACAAAATATTCTTTGCTGCATTATTTGACAGAATTAATCAACATGTAAGGTCCTCTACATCAACTTTCCATCTTTAGATAATAAACAAAAATCACATTATCATAATTTCATGGTTGTTTGTACTCACCCAGCTCAGTGAGTGTACTTTTGGATGTGTGTGTGTGTATATGTGTGTGTGCGTCCATCGGGTAGTTATGAGATGATTGAGCACCAGGCACGACACAATGTGCAAATGTCATGCAGTTTTCTTAAGCTTCAATAAAATGCCAATATTTTTAGCATGTTGTAGATGGAGTTGAAGGAAAGGTTAAAACATAGTAGGCACTGTAGCCTCTAATGCAAATTAGGCTAAAAAACATGTTCTCTACTGATGAAGGTTGGAAATTCTTTATGTAACAATTTGTTTCCTATGAGGTTTTGTTTTATTTTTGTTAATTTTGTGTTTTTTTAATACTCTGAATAGCATCAACTGATTTCAGACTGTGTTCTCATTTTGTACTTGGACTAAAGCAGCTGTTGTCACGTGTGGTGTGCAGAGTATCAGTCGGATGTCACTCGGTGAGGTACTAGCTGAGGTTGAAAGGTTTAGAGTAAGGTCAGTATCACCATACTGCATTATTAATATGGCTGTGCTTACGTGTTTGCCCATCGAAGCCTTCTGTAAGAGAGATAAGAGAAAAAGTGATGCAGCTTGAAACATAGATGCAGATTTGCAGTGACATGTAGCTGTTTGGGGACAAAAACGAGGCTCTGATCAGAGAGGGAGAAGGATACTAACAATGCAACAGCCGAGAGCTGCAAACTACAGCTCTCGGCTGAATAAAAGAAGCCAGTGTCACACTAGTAGCCTAAAGTTTTGATGGACGACGATTGTAATCAAGGTAAAGATGATTACAGTGACATACAGGATCGTGCATTAGGCGCGGGGTTGTGTCCGTTATAATTGATGCACAAACGAACCGTGTATATGTACGCTCTCAGCGCACTGATCACTATAACATTATATTTCTGCTTGAACACAGCTCAGTATATTTAGTTGAATACAGCGAGTGTTTTATAACGGATTCTCGCGTGTTTTGGAGAAGTTTGTGAGGATCAGTGGTGTTTATGTACATATGGGCATCAGACTCTCCAAACAGCTTATTCTGACAGAGAAACTATTCACTGTGGCCTTCAAATCGCTGAGTTCAGAATGGTTTCATTTTTCATTTGCATTTTGGTGTGTTTAGTGATTCTGAATGGACCCCTATAGTAGTTTATATGCAGTCCTTTGGCATCTCCCTGTGGTATTGTTTGGAATGGCAGGTTGACTTGTGCTTATATGTTAAAATTATAATTGATCTTAACATACTTTTAAGGTGTGTAGAATATCTGTAGTGATATTTTTGCACAAGTATGTTTGCAAAAAAGAACATGGAATGTTTAAATCTATCTTGAATTTGTTTTGTTTAAAAAAATACATGCACTTGAAAGTAATAACAAATACAAAGGTTTTAGTGAATAGAAAAGTTTGGGCTTGCAGTATTTGAAGAGGAGGGGGTCTTGGAGTAAAAAAAAGGTTGAGAACCACTGCTTTAGGTAAATGCAGGCACTGTTCTACTAAGAATTGAACATTATTATTGTTATTATTATTATTTTAATTAAAAAATAAAATTAATGCAATATAAAGATACATCCCAGCAAGCTTTTTTATTTATTTATTTGATATGTATTTTATTATTTATTTATTTTTCACTTAATTGGTAGATCTCGGTGAGTTTCTCATTTGAAAAGTAGATCCCCACACAAAAAAGTGTGGGCACGCCTGCTCTATATCATGTATGTAACCCACACATGTGACTATCATGTCCTAATCACTTATTGTGTATGTATTTTGAATAACTATTGAATAATTATTAGATTTATTAGATTATATTCATGTTGGGTATGTATGAGTTTGAAAATTCATGCTTTAAACATTTCTATTAATCAATACTTTGTAAAATATATTATATTCTGGTTATAGCAGTCATGTCCAAATTATACTCTGCAAGAGCGGGTAAATTCGGACCATGTGACTGATAAGATAACATGTTGATTTATGTATTGGGAGGAGAAACATAGCAACACCCCATGCTAAGACAATGTCTAATTGGTCAAGACACCATTTGGGATGTGTCCAACAGCCTGGTTTAAATACTCAGGACACCATCAAATTATGCTTTTGGCCATTGCTTTTAGTCATCGCTTTTTGCATTAAGGCTTTTAGCCGTGATTTTTACCCGTGAATTCTTTGAGCGCCGTTCCAGCGTGCTCTGGCTTACATGCCAACAGCTCCTCTAAAACCATGTAGAGAAACGCCACCTAGTCTTGTAAAACTTTACACTTTTCTTTCTTTTACTTTAGTTTCTTTACTTTTCTGTTGAGAGTTTGTGTTCTGAGTTAACTTTTGCAGCAACGCCGTGTCTCCAAGTTCACCTCGAGTCTGTGTCATCTTTAAAACTTCAACCAGCTCACAACTCCGCATCTTCAGCCAACGCCCAACCATTGGCTTCCCAAGACCACTTCAACAACTACTGAACTTCCAGCAAATCAGCAACCTTGGGAAACCCCTTTCTGCAAGGAGGACAACAAGGGAACCCCCTAAACAAGCAACACAATACCTCCAGATCCTATAGCTGAATTGGTGCATTTAATATAAATTTTAACCTCATTGAGGAACTCAATGCGAGGGTTAATTAAGTGATTGATGGTTGTTCAGGTTTATGCAATTGCACATTGCTATAAACTTGGGAGTTCACATTTTCATTCTCTTAAACTCATTCTTTCCTCACTTTCTCTCTTCCTGTGTTTATGTGTTAGACTAGTTTATATGTCTTAGATTTATCCAATAAAGTCTTATTTATTTAGTTGAATACAGCGAGTGTTTTATAACGGATTCTCGCGTGTTTTGGAGAAGTTTGTGAGGATCAGTGGTGTTTATGTACATATGGGCATCAGACTCTCCAAACAGCTTATTCTGACAGAGAAACTATTCACTGTGGCCTTCAAATCGCTGAGTTCAGAATGGTTTCATTTTTCATTTGCATTTTGGTGTGTTTAGTGATTCTGAATGGACCCCTATAGTAGTTTATATGCAGTCCTTTGGCATCTCCCTGTGGTATTGTTTGGAATGGCAGGTTGACTTGTGCTTATATGTTAAAATTATAATTGATCTTAACATACTTTTAAGGTGTGTAGAATATCTGTAGTGATATTTTTGCACAAGTATGTTTGCAAAAAAGAACATGGAATGTTTAAATCTATCTTGAATTTGTTTTGTTTAAAAAAATACATGCACTTGAAAGTAATAACAAATACAAAGGTTTTAGTGAATAGAAAAGTTTGGGCTTGCAGTATTTGAAGAGGAGGGGGTCTTGGAGTAAAAAAAAGGTTGAGAACCACTGCTTTAGGTAAATGCAGGCACTGTTCTACTAAGAATTGAACATTATTATTGTTATTATTATTATTTTAATTAAAAATAAAATTAATGCAATATAAAGATACATCCCAGCAAGCTTTTTTATTTATTTATTTGATATGTATTTTATTATTTATTTATTTTTCACTTAATTGGTAGATCTCGGTGAGTTTCTCATTTGAAAAGTAGATCCCCACACAAAAAAGTGTGGGCACGCCTGCTCTATATCATGTATGTAACCCACACATGTGACTATCATGTCCTAATCACTTATTGTGTATGTATTTTGAATAACTATTGAATAATTATTAGATTTATTAGATTATATTCATGTTGGGTATGTATGAGTTTGAAAATTCATGCTTTAAACATTTCTATTAATCAATACTTTGTAAAATATATTATATTCTGGTTATAGCAGTCATGTCCAAATTATACTCTGCAAGAGCGGGTAAATTCGGACCATGTGACTGATAAGATAACATGTTGATTTATGTATTGGGAGGAGAAACATAGCAACACCCCATGCTAAGACAATGTCTAATTGGTCAAGACACCATTTGGGATGTGTCCAACAGCCTGGTTTAAATACTCAGGACACCATCAAATTATGCTTTTGGCCATTGCTTTTAGTCATCGCTTTTTGCATTAAGGCTTTTAGCCGTGATTTTTACCCGTGAATTCTTTGAGCGCCGTTCCAGCGTGCTCTGGCTTACATGCCAACAGCTCCTCTAAAACCATGTAGAGAAACGCCACCTAGTCTTGTAAAACTTTACACTTTTCTTTCTTTTACTTTAGTTTCTTTACTTTTCTGTTGAGAGTTTGTGTTCTGAGTTAACTTTTGCAGCAACGCCGTGTCTCCAAGTTCACCTCGAGTCTGTGTCATCTTTAAAACTTCAACCAGCTCACAACTCCGCATCTTCAGCCAACGCCCAACCATTGGCTTCCCAAGACCACTTCAACAACTACTGAACTTCCAGCAAATCAGCAACCTTGGGAAACCCCTTTCTGCAAGGAGGACAACAAGGGAACCCCCTAAACAAGCAACACAATACCTCCAGATCCTATAGCTGAATTGGTGCATTTAATATAAATTTTAACCTCATTGAGGAACTCAATGCGAGGGTTAATTAAGTGATTGATGGTTGTTCAGGTTTATGCAATTGCACATTGCTATAAACTTGGGAGTTCACATTTTCATTCTCTTAAACTCATTCTTTCCTCACTTTCTCTCTTCCTGTGTTTATGTGTTAGACTAGTTTATATGTCTTAGATTTATCCAATAAAGTCTTATTTTAACGGATTCTCGCGTGTTTTGGAGAAGTTTGTGAGGATCAGTGGTGTTTATGTACATATGGGCATCAGACTCTCCAAACAGCTTATTCTGACAGAGAAACTATTCACTGTGGCCTTCAAATCGCTGAGTTCAGAATGGTTTCATTTTTCATTTGCATTTTGGTGTGTTTAGTGATTCTGAATGGACCCCTATAGTAGTTTATATGCAGTCCTTTGGCATCTCCCTGTGGTATTGTTTGGAATGGCAGGTTGACTTGTGCTTATATGTTAAAATTATAATTGATCTTAACATACTTTTAAGGTGTGTAGAATATCTGTAGTGATATTTTTGCACAAGTATGTTTGCAAAAAAGAACATGGAATGTTTAAATCTATCTTGAATTTGTTTTGTTTAAAAAAATACATGCACTTGAAAGTAATAACAAATACAAAGGTTTTAGTGAATAGAAAAGTTTGGGCTTGCAGTATTTGAAGAGGAGGGGGTCTTGGAGTAAAAAAAAGGTTGAGAACCACTGCTTTAGGTAAATGCAGGCACTGTTCTACTAAGAATTGAACATTATTATTGTTATTATTATTATTTTAATTAAAAATAAAATTAATGCAATATAAAGATACATCCCAGCAAGCTTTTTTATTTATTTATTTGATATGTATTTTATTATTTATTTATTTTTCACTTAATTGGTAGATCTCGGTGAGTTTCTCATTTGAAAAGTAGATCCCCACACAAAAAAGTGTGGGCACGCCTGCTCTATATCATGTATGTAACCCACACATGTGACTATCATGTCCTAATCACTTATTGTGTATGTATTTTGAATAACTATTGAATAATTATTAGATTTATTAGATTATATTCATGTTGGGTATGTATGAGTTTGAAAATTCATGCTTTAAACATTTCTATTAATCAATACTTTGTAAAATATATTATATTCTGGTTATAGCAGTCATGTCCAAATTATACTCTGCAAGAGCGGGTAAATTCGGACCATGTGACTGATAAGATAACATGTTGATTTATGTATTGGGAGGAGAAACATAGCAACACCCCATGCTAAGACAATGTCTAATTGGTCAAGACACCATTTGGGATGTGTCCAACAGCCTGGTTTAAATACTCAGGACACCATCAAATTATGCTTTTGGCCATTGCTTTTAGTCATCGCTTTTTGCATTAAGGCTTTTAGCCGTGATTTTTACCCGTGAATTCTTTGAGCGCCGTTCCAGCGTGCTCTGGCTTACATGCCAGCAGCTCCTCTAAAACCATGTAGAGAAACGCCACCTAGTCTTGTAAAACTTTACACTTTTCTTTCTTTTACTTTAGTTTCTTTACTTTTCTGTTGAGAGTTTGTGTTCTGAGTTAACTTTTGCAGCAACGCCGTGTCTCCAAGTTCACCTCGAGTCTGTGTCATCTTTAAAACTTCAACCAGCTCACAACTCCGCATCTTCAGCCAACGCCCAACCATTGGCTTCCCAAGACCACTTCAACAACTACTGAACTTCCAGCAAATCAGCAACCTTGGGAAACCCCTTTCTGCAAGGAGGACAACAAGGGAACCCCCTAAACAAGCAACACAATACCTCCAGATCCTATAGCTGAATTGGTGCATTTAATATAAATTTTAACCTCATTGAGGAACTCAATGCGAGGGTTAATTAAGTGATTGATGGTTGTTCAGGTTTATGCAATTGCACATTGCTATAAACTTGGGAGTTCACATTTTCATTCTCTTAAACTCATTCTTTCCTCACTTTCTCTCTTCCTGTGTTTATGTGTTAGACTAGTTTATATGTCTTAGATTTATCCAATAAAGTCTTATTTTTATAGAAAAGAGAAGTATCTTGTGTTTTGTGTAGATAAGAGCAATCAGAACACTCTTCAAAATCAGAACTTGTCTTCCACAGAAGAAAGAAAATGATCTGATTTTTGACCAACGTGATGTAAATAATGACAGAATTTTCATTTTTGGGTGAACTATTTCTTTAAGATATTGTTCTGGATCCACAAAAGAACAAAAGTCAACAACATATCATAATGATCTTATGTTTGCAAACCATAAAATGAGCAATAAAATGTTAGATCTCTGCAGTATAACCACCAAAATCCTCCTGAAGTAATGCCCTCCTGCATTTGCATGCCATCAAAGATGGCTTTCTTCATGCATCGCACAATGGCATCCATGTCCTTAAGTGCTTGATGGCTGAGCGTTTGTGCTGCCATTAGCATTAGCCAAGTGCTGCTAGAGTAGCGTTAACAGATGCATCAGTGGGTGCGGGTTGGACTGCAGCCCATAAAGTGGGGCCGCACGTCAAAAACCATTAGACGGCACGCTTTGATTAATGTTGTAAGTGATTGTGTGAATAGCACTCTGGGACTGCAGGAGAGAAAGGTTATCCTCTCACAGAGGAGCAACATGAGAATGTCACAGGAATAATGAATATGCCCGTCATGTTATTTCCCTCCCTCTCTCCCCCTCTTTTTCTTTCCTTCCCTCTCTCTCTCTTTTGCATTCTCTCTGTTTTCTATCCGAAGTCGCTGGTACTTCTGCTGCTGATGCTGCTGCATTGTGGGCTTGATTTCAGCTTCCTGTGTGTGTTTGCATGGCTCCTCCCTGCTCCTCTGTGCCTGGTGTAACGACACATGAATTATTGATTTGCTGTGATAATAGAAAGAGATCTGTCATATCTTTTTGGCTATATGCCCCATCATATGTGGGTATTAAGCATGGCTCCATCTGTAAATATCGGATAAATATGTATATGACAATAAAGAAAAATAATACATTTTGTGAAGATGATGTTATCAGAAACTGACATTGAGCTGAATTAGAGTGAATTTAATTATCTTGCCATGTGTGTTTAAATATCAAACTCTTACTTTGCAAAAAGTGTGCAAATCCATTCCACTGGGGATTTTCTACACTTACAAGCCCTATGGAAAAAGTGCTTTATAAATTTTTGATGTGGAGTTTATTTATTTGCATATCTGCTGGCCTCTAAATATACGATTAAATGAAGCAAAATGGAACTGTCATCATCTCAAATATTACATTATTCTCCCACTAGCTTTAAATCAGTAAGGAGGCACGTGCGGACGGACAGATCCTGTGGCATTCAGGAAATGTAATCATACTTTAAGCACCATTTCCATTTGATCTGTTACGCCATCTTGGGGTTTTCCAATTCGATATCCTCCCCCAAACTCCTGTTCCCTCATAACATGTTCAGATGAATCCATCTGCTCTCCTTGTCTTCTCACCCCATGTTCCCCTCCTCTACAATGGATCAATAAATGAAATGCTATGTTTAAACTGAATCAAATTTTCCACTTGTAGGGCCAGGCTTGCTTTCATTCCCTTGCTGCATCACTCCAGCAGCCTTCGTCCTGTCATGCCCCCACATCCGACCCAAAGCATTTAGCTTCCCCATATAGACAATTAAACGCACCAGTAAGTTCGGCGTTTTCATTAGATTGGACCTGTGAGAGTCTGGTTGGGGAAGGAGGCCCCTAAAAATGACCAGCGTTGTAATTGCATGGATTGTGTTTATATTCATTCATGAAAAGGAGACCACACGCCAGATTTCCACCTGTCGCCCTTTTGATTGGCAAGGCAGCAGCCAAGCACTGCACACTCTGAAGACAGTGGTCACATACGGACGAGTGTGATGTGATGGTAATGTTGTTTGCTGTTGATTTATGATGATTCAAAAATGCACACAAATGCAGTTCATATTGATATTGATATATGATTTCTACTGTGAGACTTGCAGTCAAAAATGTTTAACCAGAGACTGCAATAAAGAACAAAAAAGTTGTCATTAAAAGGTTGAAATTATTATCAAAGCATAGAATAGTTATTAGTTTATTTGATTATATTGTATTTTTTATATATTTATTATATTATTTTATTTTAAATATTAAATATTACTCAAAACAAAATTTATATTTCTCCCCCCCTTACAAATTAAGTACTTGTAATTAGATTATATTACAATTAAAAATGCTTGTGATCAGACTACAGTAACTGTTTTATTTTTTATTAGTCTTTTTCTTTGTAATGCATTTGTTTTTCAAACACATTAAAATGCATAACTTTCTGTTATTTCTTATTTACATGTAATGCAGGGATTCACAAAAATGTTTGTCAGCCGAACCTATTTTTATTATTTATTATTATTATTATTATTATTATTATTATTTATTATTTTATTATTATTATCATTATTGTTGTTATTTTAAATAGTATTTTAAAATTTAGAATTATTTTAACTGTAGCAAGCTGGTTCATTTAGATTTGTATAATTTAATTAATTATTAGCTTTTCATTAAACTCACAAACCACCTGGAGTTCCTTCATGAACCCTAGTTTAAGAAACCTTAATGTAATGTTTAATGCACTTCATATTGTTAATTACAATGAATGGAATATATTCCAACATGGTACAATACATATACATCAATATAGTACAAAATTATATATATATATATATATATATATAGTGATTGGCCACATTTCTTGCCACTTGCATTTTGCATTAAGTATCTTTATTTGTCATTGACCCATATACACACAGGCAAGCTATCAAAATAACACACATTCAGATGTACTCAGACACAAACACACAAGTATCCATCACCCATCACATCTGATTTTTCCACTTTCAGCAGTAGCACACTATTAAGTTTTCATGCATTTGTTCGACCAAAATCTGGGTGCGCTCAAGCACGTCCTGTATTGATTATTCCTAGCGCAATCTGTAGGCCAAGTGTGATATACATAATTGAGCAGTTGTCAGGGGAGAAGGTGGGCCTCCGTCCAGATGAAGAACACTTCTATATATACACAGGGTTCTTTGTTTGTGCAATACAGACAACAGGTTAAGGATAAAACATTGCTCCTTTGAGGCACAGATTGCACTAGTAAATATTACAATCAGTATTTCATCTTCCAGAATCTATTCGTGTGCTGCTTCTCTTCGGAGGCCCTGCAGATTTCTCTAATCAAGCAAAAGCAAACTTTGCACTGCTAATATGGAAGCCAAGAATCTCTTGGTTTGCTTTCTAATGATGAAAAACAAACACATGTGCGGAGCTGACCTGACACTGGATCAGCTCTCTGATGAGATGTGTGGACAAGAGCAGCGGTTATGCTTCTGCATCCCGCAAATCCCATTCAGTAGAACAGGAACGCCAGGAAACAGAGACTGACAATGTGTAATATCTCTATAAACGCACGTCCTCTGTGTTGACACGGCTTTTGGCAAACACAGAGATCTGACCTGGAATGCAAGATTCCCACACACACCCATATTTGTGCTTGTTTATAGCTATTCCCAGAGCATACTGGGTCACTTTCCTGTTTTCTCTCCTCGGGCAATCAAACAGCAGCTTCGCTTACTAACCCTTGCCTCCACTCCTGGGCTTTCCCATTACAAAAAAACATTCACTTACAAGGTGCGCGCTCCTGCAGCACAATGCAAATACTCCATTGGTCAGCCAGGCTTGGAGAAACGGGTAGGGCTGGAGCTGCCACAATCCTGACCCTAAACAACATCTATTCTTAATGCCTGTACTCAACAAGACACTGAAACAGATCAATAGCAGAGAGTGGTCAAATACTAGCTGGGCTTAACCAGTGATGGGTTTTTGGAAGGGATTCACTTAGTGAATGTGAAAACCAGAGATCCCAGACAGAAAAGACAGGTGGAGACCGCTGGCTCAACTTGTGACAGTGTGCATGGTGAAGTGTTTGTACAGGCAAACCTGGACATGTCAATAAGCAGCAGTCAGAGGCATGGAAAAAAACTGGGAATGACATGTGCACTGATCCAAATGCTGGCCTGAAGTCACCGTTCACAGCACAAATTAGTGCAGATCACTTGCTCATGTTGCAGATTCTTTTCTCTTTTAGGTTCTTGTCACAATTGGACTGTGCAATGCACTTTGCATGAAAATGATTTTTTTTA
>NW_015505196.1:713557-748118 GCF_001515645.1 Sinocyclocheilus grahami | reverse complement strand
ATATAAAGAAGTATTATATATATATATATATATATATATATATATATATATATATATATATATATATATAGTATGGGAACTCTGAAACATGTAAGGTTGCAAAATGGTTTTTGGTAATTCAAATCAAATGAGTAGCATAAGTTGTGTGTAATGCAGCATTATTATTTCTTTGCTAAATATATAAACAATAAACAGGTTTGTGTGTCTTGCAAGAGTAGAGAGTCCTGGTCCTATTTATTAAAGTATTTATTTATTTATTTATTTTTGCTTGTTTTTAATACAATTTCAAATCTTGTAATTCCCCACCATTATATAGAAACATATGCAATACAAATTTAGAATACAAAATAGTACAAAAATAGTTTTCAGCTCTTTTTATGTTTTTAGTCACCATATTCAGATTACAGTTACTTTATAACTTGTATATAAACAATATGTAGCAGTGACCTTAAAATAGTAATGCTGTCAAGTGAGAAACGCCATTTTTCCTCACCACCGCACAAGTTCACGCTGCACTCTTGTCTTCTCGCTTGCCCTGTCCCATGGCTATGTATACAAGTTCCTGCGCATGTGCATTTTTACTCACGTAGTATCTCCTTTCCAGTGTTGGGGAGTAACTAGTTACATGTAATATACTACAGTTACTGAGAAAAAAAATATGTAATAAAATTACAGTTATTTATGAAAATGTTAACGATTACAAAGGGGGTTACAACTGAATATTTTCCGCAAAAAGCTAGTATATGTTATTAATTTGTTGATTTGGTGTGCACAGTGCCTCCTGCCATTTAAAGGCTGTTTAGTAAAGCTGTTATTCTGTGTCATACTGTAAATGTTATTCTGATGCTTTTGATTGGTTCTCTTGCTTGAATTTGCAGTGCACCACGTCTGCCAATTACAGTACATTAATCCACATTGCCGCTGAAAACTTTAGACTACAACCTGCCACCATGGCGAGTGATAAAAATGCATTCCAGTGCTGGAAATGTAAAAATAAAAAATCAGAACAATCTCAAAGTAGTGCTAAAGTCTGATTTTGTTGTGGCTGTGCTATAAAGTTGAATTATTATCATTTTAATTCATGCGATGAAGGATTTTGAAACTCTGACAGTAATCAGTGTTGAGTGCTACTGTAAGGTTAACCCTGGTTTCAATTTTTGAAAATGATTAACAGTTAAAAACATTCGTTAGAAGTTTAGAAAAGTAATCAAATTTAATTTAAATAGTTACACTATTTATTACATTTTGAATAGCGTAACTTGTAATCTGTAACCTATTACGTTTCCAAAGTAACCTTCCCAACACTGTTCCTCTCGTGTTCCACTAGAATCGACAGTGCCATGGCAGAAAAAGTAATAATTCACTTGAGTTACATGTGAGCATGCAGCTTGGATTGATTGTGATGCATGGGATAAAAAGACGCAAGATAATGGTAAGAAAATATATCCTTATGTTAGGCTGTCCTCTCAGGCTGCACGCAAAAAACAAATGCAGTGCAATATATGGAGCTAGGCAAACACAGTAAACACAGTCAACGTGGTTGGAATCATATGAACAACCCATCACTACAACTAAAACAATTCAAGTTCACAAACAATTCCCGACTCTCAGCCAGTTATTTTAAGTGAATCTTAAACGTACAGCCCATGTAGTCCGGTTCAAGCAAATAACAGTAATGATCCGGTTCTTTAAGTAAATTATATAGTATACAGTATGATTTAGATGACGATGATGACTTTCTTAAGAGTCTGTACTTTTTAGTGAATCATAAACATTCTGAGCAAATATTGCAATGTGGTACATGAATAAACAACTTATGTGATTTGGATCTCTTAAAGAGTCATTCAAAATAGACTCCCGAGGTACTGGCTTGAATCAGTCTCACGAACAATCAGAGCACTTACCGAATCAACATCTGACTCACTTAATTGTTTACTCACTTAGTCATGACTTTCACTGATGTCCATCTCGAATACAAATTGTGTGTGTTGTAGTTATGTGTTATGTATGTTATGCGAAGCTTTGAGACCGTTTTATTTGATTGTGATTTATTTGAAAAAGAAGCTTTAGTTGTTTTTCGTCTGATCCTCATCTACTAAACAAAATATTACATTGGTCAGGTATAGGTTTCAAGATTTTGGGGGGATATGTTATAGAGGTTATCTCTATTTGCAATGTTTTTACTTCCATTGAATGTATAATTGAAAAAAGCTTGGCATACTATATACAGATATATAAAAGTATCCTCTACATTCTATCTTTAAAAAGTGGTAGTCACTAAGTATCAAATGACTCATTGCACAAGAACATGCTCAAGTTTTTTCTCCCATTAGAAATTCTTCATCAGACTGTTGTTCCTCTGTTTTTTCCACTGTCATAAATCAAAGCCTGGCATTCTTCACTACCTAGTAACCTGTTCTAGCCTTTGTGAGATCTGTCAATAGGTATTGTGGTCTTTCCTAGCATCATACAGTATGTATTACAGCAACCAGCACAGCTATGAAAGCCGCCACTTCTGAGAAACCACCTTACCCGTCAGACCGTCAAGGGTTAAGATGTACTTTGTCTGAAGCAATATTCAGTGGATCTCTGGCCTCGATTTCTCAGCAGGCCTTGCTAATGACTTGTAGCCTACAAATTCCTTGCACTCTCAGGTGGCTTCCTCCGAGCCGGGCTCTGCATCATGATGAAAAGCCAGAGATAAAATAACCTGACAGTTGCAACTCATTGCAAGGAGCAAGCAGTACCCTAGCAGCTGAGACCCCGGAGCCCCAGTTGCTCTCTTTTCTTCCCCCTCTTCTCTTTCACACACATACTCTCTCTCTCTTCTCTTTTTCCTTTGTATTTTTTAGACACACTGCTCTATCGCTGCTGCAAATGATTTGCAAATGCAGACAGTCCAACAGCTGGTGGCCTAAGATGAAGTGTAGATAACTGTTTGTGTTCGAATGTGTGTGGTGCCGAAGCAGGGGAAGCAGGATACAGAGCAACTGTTCCCTATTTATTGGTCCATTCCCACCAATTTTATTTCAGTCCATTAAGCAGACAGAGACCACCCCTCTCCTATGCTTTTGCACATGACACCTCCCAATCAATACACTCCTGCCGGTACCTCTTCGGGATCTATGAAGACCAGATTGCACCCAGAGGAAGCGCTAATTGAAAGTTTAAAGCAATAGACCCTATTTTGGTCGAGGGGATGTTACCATTTGTATAACATGTAAATGGTAAATAATTTGTTATAAATATTCCAGATGTCTCACAATTTTTTATTTTCTCTAATTGAAGTGTTTCATCAAAACATTTATTTATTTATTTATTATTTTTCTAATAAAATAATGGTAATCGTTTCATTTGTTTGTTTGTTTTTATTATTAGCCATCTTAGTCTTTTGTAATGTCCCTTTTAAATCAAAAAGTCCCTTGATGAGATCATGCTCCAGAAGTGATATCATTGTGGTGGTGGGAAAACAGACACACAATATCAGTATTAGCAATGTTGTGTGTGTGTGTGTGTGTGTGTGTGTGTGTGTGTGTGTGTGTGTGTGTGTGTGTGTGTGTGTGTGTGTGATGTGATGTGATGTTTTGTAGTATTAATTAGTGTTAAACATTCTGTTCAATTTTGTTATTGATTTTCAGAAATAACCATGATAATGATATCATCAAAATTTCAAAATATGCTTGAACATTTTTTAAATCAACTTAAAGTTGATATCCTCAAGTAAGCTAACTCTCAATCCCTCACTAATTAACTTTAGCTCTTTTTCCCCATCTTGTTAAGCACCCTTTTAATTTTCCGACTGTTGTGTAAATAATTAAGTTAAATTGAGTAAAGTTTTAAGTGCTCGAGCTTGCCCAGAATACATTTTTGCAAGTTTAGCATGTCTTTTTACTCAAATACTTCCTTAAATAGCAACAGTAACATATTTATTTCTTTTTCTTTTTTTTTTAAAGTTACAACAGGAATGAACAGTGTCTAACAGGTTCAAATTATATGTACAAAATGGATGGTCTGTTAAAATCCTGTTCTTATGAAGCATATGCCACTTTTGAAATGCATTGATATTTGATATTTATTGGAAAATTGATATGAAAACAATGCCTCAAAAAGAGTGCAATTCATGAGATCTTGTTATGTGAATTCTATTTCATATTCCCGAATGCCGGTTTCCAGCGTATAAAATGGGAAGGTAATCAATGTAATCAATGACTAAGTGTCTTGGGGTCGTTTTAATGCACATAATTGTGTTTCAATACCAGCCATCATTACTGAGTAATCTCCACACACACCCTCTATATTAGTGTTAGGAGCCTGTTGGTTGGTGGTGGCTCCAAGCCCAGAGAGAGTGCTGGCTGGCAGATGGCCCACTCATGAGACTGTCTGTGGGGGCTGACTCAGTGGAGCTGCCCTGCCCCCTCCAGCAGTACCACTTCAAGGGTCAGTGCTTTGCTGGCGAGTTAACACACCACCTCATCTGACATTTATGTGCTCTGTCCTCTTCTCCTTTTCCTTTCCAACTCTCTTCTCTCTGACTTTCTTGTCGACAGCACTGAAGAAATTTGGTGAAGAAACCATTTTCATTAACAATTAATTACAAAGAAACAGCAATTTTCAACAAAACATTGAATTAAACGTGAAATTTCGAAGTCAAAAGACTAGTATTTTATTAATGACATCGAAAAATCGTTTTATACAGTGCATGTTCATTTCATAGTTTGATTTACTCATGCATTTCTCTTTGCAATGTTCACGGGTTCATCATTTGACTGTATGATGCCAATATCTACCTCCTAATTCCACATAATTGAATTAAACAGCCCTGTCCTTGTATTTCAATGCAAATACCATATCGTCTGTGCTAAGTGACCACAGCAGCTGCAAGCCCGCTAATTAGAGGAGCTGCTAAGCAAATGTGCTAAGGCAAATATTTAGCTAATTATCCGTTTTTAATGCCGTTTTCTAACACTGGGCCCTCTCCGAAGGTCCAGCAGATGCTATTAAATTTCACCCCATAGATACACAGTTATGACATGTAATAACTACATGAATATAAAAGAGATTAATAATTTAGAAGGTGCTAACAAATTAGGGCCATCATTAAAAAGGAGGAAAGAGACAGAAGGAAAAAAAGGATCAGCCTCACACCATTTGCATTAAACTCCAAATCCAAGGTAATACTGGCCTCACTCTCTCTGTCTCTTCCCCACGATAAAGAATTACTGCATTAATTCTGCAAAGTGAACTTATTGCGCCTATTCGTTTCAGGGTTCCCTGGAGCATTCAAAGACTACACAATGATAACTGCATTTCAGGGGACAATAACTCTCAGATATCCATTCCCTCATCAGACTCATTCTCACTTTGACCGAAGAGGAATCATGGATATTATTCAGCGGTTTTCTCCATTTGCGCGTAGACATGGGCATTTCCTCCTGAGGGAATAAAGCACACTTATCTTCTATTGTTCCCATGTTTAAACGTACTGACCTCTCTCAGCTTGAATCCAGTTCATGTCTGATTCTGAGATAACATCTTAATTATCCTAATTTTTAACCAGCTATCCACTTGCATTGGTTGTTTGTGTGTAGAATTGCTCATAGAAATGGATGTTGAGTGTTTGTGGTTTGGTTGCGTGTGCCGAGTGTAATTTACATAATGGCATATCTCAGTGTCAGAAAATGTATGTGTTTATCTTAATGTTCTGTCAAGTTAACATAGTCAGAGAAAAGCATCATATACACCTTTAAATGCAGACATGAAGGTAAATTCAGTTCCCCTTGTGTAAACATCGCCCACGATGATTTGAAAGAACAGAGGTGTCTTGTGAAAAACATTCTGTTAACAGCGCGCGTCGCTGGAGGCACTGTCTCAGAATTGTGATATTGTGAGATTTCTTCCCCCACATGGTTTCGAATTTCAATTTGAATTATGATGAAAAGGATCAGTCAAGGTGTATGTGTGCAGTCGTTGTTTAACCCCAGGTTTCCTCGACTAACACTCTCTTTTGAGAGCTGCCAGGTGACTTGACACAGTGCTTTATACTACACGAAAGCCTTTTGGGAGGAAACCTGTGCCAGGATGAAAAAAAAAAAGTTTTCCCCAAGGATATGCATGCAAGTGGGTGGAAAACATCAAGAGGCCAACTTTGAACAGTCAGATCCCAGGCCTTTGAGGATCTGATGTCAAATGGCATTGTGGATTTGATGTCAGAAGGCTTGGCTGGTGTAGGTGAGTTTTACAGTATAAAGATCAGTTTGTACTTCATGTGTTTTAAAAGCTTCAATTTGAATGAAACATCTAGAATCGCTTTATTGCTACACATTAACTTTAAAGAACTAATATGATCTAAAAAAAACAAAAAAAAAAACATAGGATAGCAGCAGTAAGGAGTGTGATGAGGATGGTAATGATTGTTATATTCTGGGTTTAATAAGAAAAAAAACTTAAGCCAGCATGATCTCATATGAAAACATAAGCATTTCATGAGGTGTCGATTTTGTTGTGGTTTGTATGTGAAACCTTTTTTTTTGAGAAACATTGTGAAGGTCCAGTACCAGTGATATCATATTTATTTATTTATTTATTTATTTATTTCGTAATTTAGCAGACGCTTTTATCCAAAGCGACTTACAAATGAGGACAATAAAAGCAGTCGAAACTAACAAAAGAGCAACAATATATAAGTGCAAATGACAAGTCTCGGTTAGCCTAACGCAGTACTCGTAGCAAGTTAATATATATATTATACACACACACATACACACACACAAAGAAAAACAAGCAGATAGAATAGAAAAAATAGAAAGCTAGTGTTTGTTCGTTTTTTGTTGTTTTTTTAATAAAAAAAGAAGATAAATATAGATAAAGTAGAATTAAAATAGAATAGAAAGTGTTAGAGTTAGAGGGTCAAATAAAGGTGGAACAGATGTGTTTTTGAAGATGGTTAAGGACTCAGCTGCTCGGATTGATTTGGGCAGGTCATTCCACCAGGAGGGAACAGTTAATGAAATATATATCATATAAATTTGGCAAACTATAAAATAGATATGAATTGCCATGAGAATGTGTTGGATAACCAACAATATTTGTTGAGTGCCACAATCAATTAATCAATCAGTCCATTAAAAATGTTGACTTGTTGAGTGTTTCAAGCTCTTGGTGCATAAAGAAGATCTGTAAAGTTACAAAGACTAAAGTCTCAAATCCAAAGAGATATTCTTTATAAAAGTTTAGTCAACCACGCCTACCTAAAACGGCTCGTTCTAACACACCCCCACATGTCTACGTCACGATGTGGGAAGATTTGCATAATGCCGCCCAGATGTTCACGCAAAGAAAGAAGGCGTAACTTTTATTCTCGCTGTAGTATTGTTGCTGGGACAAGGCATCACAATATGGTAAGGGGCGTAACATTTCCATCACACGCTTGAGGTATTCGGCCAATCACAATGCACTGGATAGCTGGCCAATCAGAGCACACCTCGCTTTTCAGAACAATGAGCTTTGTAAAAATCTACGTGTTTCAGAAAGGCGGGGCATAGAGGAGAAACAATAATGTACAGTATGTGGACAATAATGTGTTATTTGAACCTTAACCGCATAAACACATTTCATTACACCAAATTCACAAAATCATGTTCTTTTTAGCAACATCATATGACCCCTTTAAGAAAAAAAGAAGGTTACAGTGAAACCCTTACAATGGTGAATTGTGCCAGTTATTAGAAGATTTAAATTATAAATGATTTAAATGTGAAGCTTATCATTTTATAATTCTTCTGTTAAAACTTGTGTATTATTTCAGCTGTAAAGTTGTTGTCATTTTTTTTCACAAAAAAAATTATGTTTTTTTTCATACGTTTGAAACAGTCAGTGTTTTAAAGGGGTCATATGATGCTGCTAAAAAGAACATTATTTGTGTATTTGGTGTAATGCAATGTGTTTATGCGGTTTAAGGTAAAAAAACACATTATTTTCCACAAAATATACATAATTATTGCTCCTCTATGCCCCGCCTTTCTGAAAGCGTCGGTTTTTACAAAGCTCATCGTTCTGAAACGTGAGGTGTATGCTGATTGGCCAGCTATCCAGTGCATTGTGATTGGCTGAATACCTCAAGTGTGTGACGGAAATGTTACGCCCCTTACCATACTGTGATGCCGTGTCCCGGCGCAATGAGACAACACCAATAAAACCCATTACAAACGAGGCATTCGTTGCATCCAGTGGGGACATAATTACTGATTATAATGACTTATACTGTCTTTTTACGTGTTGTGTTGCATCGCACCGTGTAAACATAAAACCATGTCTGCATTTGTGATCGGAGAAACGACAAACAACAAGCACTACTCTGCACTGCTCAAAATCCGCGTTTGAATCATCAGTGGCAAATTATTACAGGATAGTCTTTTAAATTATCCAAAGACTATCCTTGCAAAGTTGGATAGAAACAGCCTTTGTGCACAGACACATTGTAGGCTACTCTGCAGGTGAGGAACAGTCGGTGGGCTTGAGAACGGCACGGCCAGTGGATTTGACGAAGGAGCGGCCGACGGGCTTGCGGCAACCACATGTGACGACCCCGGGCTGGACTCCGCTTTGTCCACGGTGAAAGCCGATCCGGCGATCCACAGTGCGAAGTTGATGTATTTATTCAGCGACCAGCACGGATCAGGTCTAAACATGACGAAGCAGATATCGTCCTCTTTTGGAAGGCCAAACAAAGTAGTGTCGCTTTCACAACGAAACACACAGCATCTCGACGACATGGCGGCGGCAACAACAATACTACAGCGAGAATAAAAGTTACACCTTCTTTCTTTGTGTGAACATTTGGGCAGTGTTATGCAAATCTTCCCACACAGTGACGTAGACATGTGGGGGCGTGTTAGAACGAGGCATTTTAGGAGGGCGTGGACAAGTCTTAACTTTTATAAAGAATATCTCTTTGGGTTTGAGACTTTAGTCTTTAGGGATCTTATCTATGCATGAACAGCTTGTAACACTCCAAAGAGAAAGGAACATTTGAAATGGCATCATATGACCACTTTAACATTTATGGATTGGCCCTATTCATAGATTTTGTTTCCATTTTTGATGAATCAAATGGGAAAAAAATTTATATAATGTAAAGGACTACCCATCAAATTGGCCTGCATGTGTGTACAGGTTTTCATGCTTTATGAGGACACAAATATGTATATGTCAGGGGTAAGTGAGGGGTAGGTTTAGGGGTAGAGTAGGATAAAGATAGAAAATACAGTTTGTTCAGTATAAAAACCATTATGCCTATTGAGAGTCCCTATAAACTATATATACCAATGTGTGTGTGTGTGTGTGCGTGCGTGCGTGTGTCTCTGTGTGTGTGTGTGTGTGTGTGTGAAAATTTTAACTATGTACATTAGCTAAAAGGAAACCAGTGTTGGCCCTTCAGGCTATTTCCTAATGTCATCTCACATTTGTCCCTGTTGAAAGCAGTGAGTCTTGTGAACATTAAGGAAAGGATGTTTGAGCACGTATTTCTACAGATTTAGCATTAGCTCACCAAAACAACAGAAATACTCAGAGGAGCAGCCTTAAGACATTTCTCTAATTTCAACATGCACATCACTACAAGTGTTTTTCTTCATCTGTATGTCTTGCAGTAGAGCTCTCTCAGAAGACGTGAGATTGAAATCACAATTAAGAGTTTGGTGTATTATAACTTTATTACTATTTGAATGTTTTTAAATGCAATATCAGTGGGAACCCATGGCTTTGTCCTTACATGATTGAATTTTCTGGGATTCCAAAACTTTTTTCTGTCAGCCAAACCTCTTGATCTAAAATATTTACTTGAAGTACCTTGTTTAATATTGTTATATACTATTGTTTAACATTAGCCATTTGCAAGTTAATGGTTCTCTGATTAAGTTTTGTCACCTTTTACTGACATAGGTAGATTATATCAATAAAAATTAGTGCTGTCAAACGATTAATCGCAATTAATTGCATCCAAAATAAAAGTATTTGTTTACATAACATATATGAGTGTACTGTTTATATTTATTATGTATATAAAAATACACACACATGCATGTATATATTTAAGAAAAAAGTGTTGTTTGTATATTACAAATATTTATATATAATATAAATTATATGATTATATAAAAATCTTAATATAAACATGTAAATACATGTAAATATTTTCAAAACATATACTGTATGTGTGTGTATTTATATATACATAATAAATATACACAGTACACACATATATATTATGTGAACAAAAACTTTTATTTTGGATGTGATTAATCACGATTAATCGTTTGACAGCACAAATAAAAAATTAATAATAATAATAATAAATTAAATTAAAAAGTAGGATTTTTAAATCACATATATAGGTATTAAAATACCCCCATAAGGGAGGCACTAATGAGACAAAACACACACACACACACAAAGTCGTTTCCGTTAGAGTAAAAAATGTTATTGCTGTGGGGCAAAAAAGACAGAACTTTTTGTTTTAGTAGACTGCCCATCAAATAAGCATAATTACCATCAGAATTCACATGGCGTTCATAGACTCCTGAAGGCAATCGGCTACACTCGAATTAGCAACTACTATACATCACCATTAATTAGCTAATAAAAGCCAGCAGGTGGTTGGGAGCCCACAGCCATTCCCTGGTTGTTTGAATTATGTATATTACATTGTTGCGGCAGTGAAGTAAATGAAAGAGTGAGAATAACAGACAGGAGTCTTTGAGAGCCTTGTGAAAGAAAAGGGGATATTACCTGATTCAAATATCCTACAATTCCCAGAATTCCACCCAGAGGATCCCTTTCACCCCTGCTCAAATAATGGAGCCAGATGGGTTTTTAGGCACTAAGCGTGTTTGAGCTATCATTATGGGCATTGACTCTCAAGCCAAAAATCATTGTAAACCTTAAGCATACTCAACTAGTTCTCTGCTTTCATAATCCTTCACCTGTGAAGTGGACTCCATTTAACGGTCTTATGTTATTAGTGAGGCTAGTGGTGGCCAGACAGCTTTGGCTAATGTGATTGCAGACATAATGAGGCTGATGGATTTCAGAGTTTTCTTGAACAAAATATTATGAAAATATTGATTGATTGTGTCAAGTTTTGAAAAGAGTTCATTATATAGTCAATAAAGAATTAGGATACTACATATGAATAGGCAATTTCACTGTCTTGAATGATTTCACATTAAGGCGCATGTAATCAGAGCCATGATCATATTGCCAGTGATCTCTGAGCAAACTGAATGAATCAATGTTTTTGAACAAATTGATGGAGAAAATAATAAAAGGAATCATGGTTTCATTTTGTAATGAATCAGTTGAGTGAATGATTCAATGACTCATAAAGGGAGTCTCTTGTTTCATTCCTGATTTAATGACATACTCATAAAAATGTAAACTCGCAAAATTAAAAAATGTGTCCATGTAAACTCACACAATTTAAATGACTATTTCACCCACTAAATATTTGCTGAACAATGGCAACTGTGACCAGATTTTTGTGCAATGAGCACAACAGTGTTTTTGGGACCTGAAACGCAAGATTTTGAAAACCAGATCAAAGTGCAAGTTTTTGAAAATAATACCATTATTGTCTCTATGTAAACTACAAAAACACTCATTTGTGAAAACGGTGACATCTTGCGCATGTGCATTACGTGTTCAGTCTATAGGTATGTGTGCAGAAGTGTTTCTTTACAAACTGCCACTGCCAACTACTGGCCTGGCATGCATCATACAGAATTTTTAGTTTTCGTGGATCCGTGTGAACATTGTTGTTTTTAAAAAGCGTCTTTCAGTTTCAATCTTTCTGAAAACCCCACGTCGAATTGTGCCTTGTTTGTGAACGAATCCGCAGTAAAATGAAGTGAACAAAAGACCGAGTTCTTACTGACACGGTCTGGATCTTCATTAAAAATAAAGTTCAGACCCTCTTTCCTAACATTGGGATCACAAGGAAGGCAACGCAAACACTGTTTTTCCACAGCTTGGCACTGCACAGTGTCTTGTTGTATTCAGAGTCATCTTTATCGTTTGGTTTCTGTGTAGACCTGCTTTCGCCTCTCATTATTTACACTACATGTACGAATCGGTGAGCGGGGCTAAAAGCAGGCTTTGATCTTCTTCTGCGGAGGCCGTGTTTAGCCACACTGTTACATCATAGAGAGGCACATTCCACAAGTGGCAGACTGGCTTCAATATAAGCTGTTTTTAGACTAACGAGAAAGTTTTGAACAATTACAAGATTACAAGATGTTTTTATAGTACAATGACCTCTTATATGTCAAAAGATCAAGGGAATTTTGGTTTCTCAGTTCATGACCCCTTTAAATGCAACACCCACATCTCAAAATCCAATCAATAACTTATGCATAGAATCAAGTCCAATCCTACATTTTTCTTTTTCGATAATCCATTACTCTTCATTGTACATCACAATACAGAACAAAAATAAAAAATCTGTCACTGCTTACGTTCAACAGCGACTTTATTTATCAGTTATCTCTGAACTAATGTCTCACAATCAAGTTAATTACACAATCAGTGAAGATTAACACAGGCTTAAACATGTAATTCAGTTACACTTTACAATAAGGTTTAACATTAGTTAACTATATTAGTTAATGTGAACTAACAATGATAAAAACTTCTAAAGCATTTATTAAGGTTAATGCTACTTTTAACATTTACAAATATATTCTTACATTTAAAAGCTTTATCTGTTAATATTATTTAATTGACCTGAGCTAACATTAGATAACAATGAAAGTTGAAATTTTTATTCATTTTATCAGGCTTTTTTTTTATACCTATTAACAAAGATGACTATATACTGTAACAATTGAATTACTTATGGTTAGTCTATGCATTAACTAATGCTGACTAATGGGACCTTATTGTAAAGTTTTACCAGTAATTCTTTAATACATCAGTTATCTGATACCTTAATAATCTATAATTAACACTTGATTAACAGTAACAAACATACCTAACGTCAGTAACTTAATGGAAATACTAAAGTGACTAACGGAACAGATGAACTGATGCAGCAGTACGTCTTTGCCCCATGGGCTATACTGCTCCTCTCCCAGCGGACGCTTCTGTTTAAGTAATAGAGAGAGCAGAGCTTACCTTTCTTTGGGTTGCTCATTGTATCATCCTGCCAGTTCATAATTAATGATTGCTGTTTTTCTGCCCTGAAATTAAGTACTGTTTATTGTGAGAAACAATTACAAAGTGGTGCTTAATTGTGTTCATAAAAACGTAATTTATTGTGGTTTTGGATGATGGTTTGCTCAAGTATTTGTTATGTATCCTTTGGCAGAGACTTTATATTCAAAGTGACTCTCTGGAGCACCTTGCTGTCTTTTTCAAAGGCATGATGGTATGTTTGTAATTGTAAAACTGTTCAATCCTCCAGTATTTGTGTTGCCAGCTTAGACTTGTTGACTGCTAAGCTACCAACACTTCCTCTGTAAACAGTGTCATTTTTTTTTCAGAAATATATTTTACAGTGCCAAAGACAACAAAGTTCATATATCTACATACTGATATTAAAAATGCAGAAGATGTTCTCATTTCAACTTACTTCTCAGTGTAATTCATTAATTGTATGTGAGGCAATTAGACAGAATTGTAAACGAGCGTGTCTCTAAGATAGCTGCCTACATGCCATTTTCTTGCCGTAACAACTTTTTTCTTTCTTAATTTTTCTTCCTCGGAAAATGGGTCCTTTTCTTGGGGACTCGTGTCCTCAGGCACTTGCTTGGCACAGGGTAAAAGAAGTGGCGACATACGTTCATGTAAGTGGGCCATAGTAGCAGATGGGACACTGATTGCTCTGTTGTTTACAGCTGTTTGTGTCCCTTCATGTGACTCAAACTCGCAGCAAAACAAGGCAATGTTGCACCCGAGTGCAAAAATTATTTGTGGCCCCCATTATGAAGTGGGCCAAGTGCTCCAAACTGTAATGGTCCTTTGGCAAAATGATATTTTTTTCATTTGAAGACTGTTAGTGTGGTATTGCAGCAGATAAAATTACTTGATAATGACTTTAAAGCGACACTTTAATTCTCAAAGACCATTTTTGTAGAAACCTACATGACAGAATATACCAAATGTTTATGATTTATTTTCAAGGACTAACAACCTTTATGATTGTCAGTTGCTCCAAAACATGTCATGATTCCACAAAACTCTCCCTGCTACAACTCAGCAGCACAAGCATTGGTAGCCCGCAGCCATCAGTTGATGTATTTCGAACAGTAATCAGCCTTTAATAAAGATACTTTGGAGACCGTTACTGCTACAAGGATGTAATTCAGTATAAAACACTCAGTCTTTTCAAAGTGTTAAAAAGACTCATTTTTAAATGCATTTAATGCATTAGATGATATACTGCAATGAAGCAATGTATTTGTGGAATTGAAAAAATGTAATTGTTTGCTTAGTTTACTTTTAATTGTAGTATATATTTAAAGCAATGCTTTGCATGTAATTTAGGAATGATTAAGCTATCCTCGATACAAATTTATTAAGTGTTAACAATTGTAACATGCATCACCAGTGCATATCCTGACGTTAGAAATATAGATATATATGATAAAAATAAATAATGAATAAATAAATAAATAACTGGAAAATACAATTAAATCTATGATGTGAAAAATGTAGGCAAATCCTTGTTGTGTTCAGTGTTAGTGTGCATTGTGGTGTAAGTAAACAAACTGCATTCCTGCACAATAGTGAGCTGCCTCAAGTATTGAGATTAGTTTATTTTTAATTACATTCCAAACCTTTTGTTCCCAAATACCTGTCAAAGAGCATTGAGCACTGTAGTAGCTCTTTGCTATAATAACAGTTTCTTTAAAGGTTCTTTACACATAGTAACAGTTCTAGTCGGATCCATATCGTCCTGAAGAATCCTTTTATGCTTAAATGTGATTTTAGGTTTTTTGTTTTGTTTTTTTGTAACAGTCAAAAACTTCTTTCAAAGCCATCCAACTACACCAACTGTCAACACACTCTTAACATGTACATGATATCCTTCTTAGAATGTCTATAAATTAAGTTTCAAATTGTAAATTGTTACCAATCATGTCTTTTTTCTCTGTTCAGTTATTTTTTTTATAACAGAACAAACAAGTGTGAGCAGTTCTGTTCAGTTGAGGATGCTTCTCATCTCCAATAAGCAAGTAAGCGACAAACAAAGTGAATTTGTGATCCATAATGTAAGTTTTTTTATTATTATTTGGGTTTATGCATAAACATGCCCAATCACAAAAACATAAAAAGGCTATTCCATAAGACTTTTTTACATTGTGAAGGGCTCACATACTGTCCATTCACAATGTCTGCTGTTTTGTTCTTGTTGCTGTTGTAAAACCCTAATAGAGGCTACAAAATATTATAAGACCAGATAAATAGAGGGCTAAAAGCATAATATTAATAAATAACATTTATGAAAATAAAGTTATTAAAAGGTTTTTTTATATATAGAAACATTAAGGTTCTATACAGTTTGTATGCTCAAAGCAAAATAAATAAATAAAAAGCAATTATTGTTAAACTTCCAAAGCCTTATATAGTTGCATAATTATGCTTTCAAAGCATTATGGAACCTTATAAAAAGGCTTCTATTTAGCACCAGAAAGGGTTCTGCTATTGTTACAAACTGAAGAATCCTAATTTGATACTATTTAGAACCATTCTTCTTAACAGTGTACCATTGCATTTCTGCTTTAAAATAAGAGTTATTATTATTATTATTATTATTATTATTATTATTATTATACACCTCTTTTAAGTGTGACGCTTCCAGTTTCCACAAAGAGCTGCAGTGTTGTACCTTAGGCTACAGTTAGTGAATGGTGGCATGTTTTCCTTCCGTATTCTGTAGTCAGCATTTCCAGCATCTGTGATTAGTGATGTGAGCAGTGAAAGAAAACAAGGGGAGAGGCGGCTGGGGTACAATAAAGCCTAGCTAATGGGTAGCCAGGTAAACCTCTACTGAACATCTCATTAGTGAAGAGAGGGAACAGACAAAGAAGTGAAAGCTCTTTAAACAGGGCAGCTCTCTCTTTCTTCTCTCTTTCTCTATGTCTGTTTCATTGGCCCAGATCTCTGCACTCTTAGCTTGAATAAAACACACCCCCAGTGTCGAAAACAATTACATCACTTGAGGGTGTGACATTACAATGGGACTCTATGATAATGTGGAGGAATTAAAGCTCGCTAAATTGAACTGAATAAAGGAATTGAACAACTTATAATATTTTGTATCTAAATGGTATGCACAGATATACAACAACTGCAAATATATAGAATTACAACATAAAACAAGAGGAAAGGGTGACAAACGTGTTTATTTATTTATTTTTAATAGACACATTTCATAAGCGAAAGATGTGAAATGCGTTTGGTCTATTGGGCAACATTTTATTTAAAAGTTATTTTTTTCAAAATCCCTATAAGAGTTTTGGAAAACTGCATGATTTTATATTTTGAACGTGGTTTTAGAAAATAAGACAACATTTAGATATCTGCACTCTTCACTTTCAGTGTGACAAAGCGTTATTATAGTGATTAGAACGATTCCGAGCTAGTCAAAGCAACGGAATAAAGAGACAAAATAATGGGATAAGCACATTAATAGAGGCCACGCCCGATATTTCACAAATGCTTATATAACGTTTCGTTGGGTGCATTACATGCATAATGCAATATAGTCAAAAATGCTTTAAATACGTTTTAGGTTTTTATGCGCACTCCATCGATGTCATTTAGCACATTCTGCCTGTGGTCTGTCGCTGTAGCCCCGGGCCTCTGGCGCTTGGCCGGGCGTCGTGTCATCACACCAACTGGGTTTTTGATGAGAGCCTGACCCCAGCGCCTCATCTCTCACCGCTGTCTCATTGCTTTTATTTACATCTGTCTTTAGCATTCTAATTACGCGCTTTATTGCTTTAGCCTGGAGGAGTCCACGGAAGCAACGACGGGACGCTCGAGTTTTTAACTAATAATAAGGACCCGTTAAATCCCACCCACGGGCAGACAGCACCCGGCACACGCCTAATTATGGACGACAGATCATGATAAGGAACACATTACCTATTGACAATGTGCGAAATATACAGTGACTTTTTAGGAGGTCAACTATTTCTAGGAGATATCATAGAGGAGGGGATATGTGGCGCCTTATCTGAAGACTTTTTTTTCTTTTTAAGTGTGTAAGCCTATGCCTTTTAACAGTTTTACCTATATACGTTTATGAGAAATAAAAGACAGTATATGAAGAGTTCAGATGCAAAAGTCTCTAAGTGCCGCTTGAAATTTTCTTCTAAAATGAGCATTTTTATCAGGCTCTTATTGTTTACGTTCAGCTATTTCACTTTAATGGCAATGAAAATAACCTATTCATTCAGAACCTACACATAGAAGCCTGATAAAAATGTCTCGTTTTAGAAAAAGATTTCAAGCGGCACTTAGAGGCTTTTGCATCTGATCTCTTAGTATATACAATGTACAGTGCGAAATGTTTTCTGTTGAATTGACACTACTTTTAGAATGCATGCTATAGGCCTATGTGTTTAAAGGGTGTTTTTCTTAATTACTTATGAATGCAATTTATGATTTAGATTCAAAGTCGGTTATATTGCGTGTTAGAACTTACTTCACCTGCCAGAACCCAATTAGCCATACACGATTTTGTGATATCCTCATAATTTTACTTACCAATGCGAAAAATTAGATGCGATTTCCTGCTAAATGCCTGTCTTGTTGACTACAGCGCGTACACTAGCATAACTTTCAGATTGGAAGCAATGGTGTATCCTGCGTAATGCTCAGGGAACCATACATCATTCAGTTCTAGGAGGAAGAGAAAACTTTTAAACGGTCCTTTACGCTTTGCAGAATTTTATAAAATAGCATCAATACCAGGGCGCAGAGTCTTTTAATGAGCTCTCAACTTTAAAGACTTGAAGGATATTAACAAGCTGCTTGACAAATGGTGCTTAGAAGCACATTAAAGACGCGGCTAATGGGGCGCATAATGACGGCTAATTTTCGATCAGATATAAATTAGAGCCCCCAACAGTTATTTGCCTTAAGGACTTTATGTAAATGATTCTGTTCTGTATAAACTGAGGACAGAGGGGAGAGGGAGGGAGAGAGAGAGAGAGAGAGAGAGTCCTTGCGGGTATGATGAATAGATCTGCAGCGGGGCACGGCTGTCAAACCTCAATGAACACACACATCCAGCAGACAGCTCTACCACCTTCTCATTATTGCCAAATGCGCGATCTACTGCGACTTGCTCATTTGGAACGGCGCAACAGCGTCTGAGAATAAGAGAACGCAACGTGCTAAAACCCTAAATGAATTTCATGGCGAGCAGGAAGAAAATCAGAACTGGGCGAGAATCATACAGGCTCATCCTAGACTCTTTAATATTTAATCACCATAGGCCTCTTTTGAAGACACAAATTTCAACAGTATGCCACAATCTATGGGGTGTGCTTACAGCGTATAAGGATAGTAAACTGATTTTGCTTTAAATAAGAATGGTGTTCTGTTCAGTCATTGTGTGCATTTGTTCATTAGGCGCTTTAGAAAATTGTATTTATTCACCTGACGCACCGTAAAATGAATCGCTTCAGAAACGATGGAAAGGAAATTATTGTAATATTTTTATGTTTTGTTAAAACAAACCTAAACCAAAATCTGTCCATTTAGCTTTTTGATAGATTGTATCAGATTCATGGTTTTGTGAAAATAAAACCTCAGGCTAATGATGTGTCGACCGGCAAATATTATATTTCGTTACATTTTGAAATGAGTGTGTGTCTATATATAGGTTATACATACATATATATTATAATACATTGTTACAAGCTTGCGTGCTTAAATATTTATTTGGGTACCCTTTACATTTTTTTTAGCATGAGTTAAAATGTAATTCGCTGCATAGTGAACGATACAAAGGGCACAAAGGTCAACGTAAAGACTCAAATAAAACTTAACTTGTAGACGTCTGCAAGTCTGTAAATAATTGACGTTTCGTTATTTTTGGCAGGTAACAATAATTATGATAACAGGTATGCTAAATATTGTGAGACGAGACAGACCTGTACTAAATCTAAATCTATTAATACGTTTTTTTTTTAGTTTTTTTTTTTTTTTAGAAGTAGCCTATCACTGGCTTCTAATTAGTTTTACTCACTGTAGTATTGTTTTTTATTTTTATTATTACACTAATATTATTTATCAATATTTTCAAAGCATTAAGGTCTGTATTATGGTTTTATTATTCTAGATTTTGAATCTCGCTCATTATCATCACAGTTATTGGTTTTCCCATTTAATCAGATATGTGTATAACACCATATCGCCTTTGGCCAATGTTATTTTACACGTGTGTGTGGGAGAGAGAGAGACAAGTTCAAGACATTGTGAATTTGTGTATTCGTTCATGTATTAGTGATTTGTTTTGATCAAGATGTTTTATTATTATTACACATCTGTGAAACTATCCCGTTTCAAACTATTTAATTTCGCATATAATTCCTTATATTTTCCACAGATATAGCAAACATTATTATTTATTATTATTATTAATAATTATATATTTACAGTTATACCAATAATGCCCGTGGAAGAAAAAAATCTAAATACAATGGACATCAGTGACAATACAATACAATAAATGTTCAAGTACTAAATAAGGGGCTCCAACACGTCAGAGGCCTGTGGTTTGTCTTAACGTGCTTTGATGGCAGACACTTGGGGTAAATGTACAGTTAAAATATTCTATTCGTAGGTCCCCAGGCGGAGCACCGACAGTCCCTGGCTTCATTAAAATTTCATCACTATCCCTATGAAATGGGGGAAATGTTCAGGGGAAAGAGAAAGAAAACAGAAGACCTAATTATAACAAAGGAAAACAGTGTGACCACCATGGTTTTTAAAGTATGAGAATCACACGTATGAGATACCGCTAACAGGTCAGTGCCCTCTCTTGGATCAGTCTATTAAAGGAAGGTAGAATAAAATGACACATTCGCTTTTCTTTGGAAATATTGGAAGTTAAGCGCACCAGTGTATGTATGCATGCTCCTATATTTTAGTCTTCATCCTGAATGATTTGTGTTTAAAAAAATCCATCGATAATTTTCGCACCTAGCCTATATCTGAAAGTTGAGTAGGGGGTAGCTCGCACGGGATAGGCCGTTTCGTCCATGAGTGTCAAGCAACGAGATTCATTTCTATTCCCTACGAGCCTCTCCACGTCCAGCCCTCCGCTACCGACTGTAATTAACATCTCCCGTTAATGATTACTTACTTAGTGCTAGTAATTATCTGATTTTCATAATTCCATGTCTAATTTAATAATTCGTTCATATGATCGTGTTAAGTGATCAGCTCGTTAAGTAGATTTGATTTCCTCCTGTGAAGAAGGTTAGAATTGATGAGAACTTTAGGGTCTATTCAGTCAGTGAGCTTCTTAAAATTAACCAAGACACCAAGTTATAATTTGAATGCTGATATGATTGCTATAAGGCTTTACACTTTATATAAATTAGTGCGGATCCAACGGAACTGATTGGCCTGCGAAAGAACTCTATAGTCTTAAAAACATCGAGGTTTTGGCATTAATCACGCATTTGTACAGATAAATAAATATGAATGTTAACTAAATACTTTCCGAGTGTTTTTCCCAGTAGCTAAAATAATTGCATAATGTTTTGGAAATGTGTCATGTTTCAAAGGCGTTCAAAAATATTATTAAAATCATAATAATAAAATATACACCATTTTGCGAAAATATTCCTATTGCATTCTTGTTTTTCACAAGAATAAAACGAAATGCAAATTGCATTCATCATCTGTTAAATCCCTTTGAAAACCGGCAGAAAACATCAATGGCAAAAACCTCCTCTATTCAGGCGGCTGTCCGTGGTGCTGAAAGCAATTGGTACGCCTAGAATGCCTTGACATGCGCCGCTACTGAGATGACACTCCCGTCTCTTTTTTATTATTTTTTTTTATTTTTCATACGGCCTAACAGTGAACTGAGTCAGTCTTCAAAGGGCTGCCTGTGTCGGCAGAAGAACGAGAACCATCGACTGTGGATTTAAATGGAGCCCGGCACGTTGGCAGGCGAGGAATTGCATAATGTTTTGGAAATGTGTCATGTTTCAAAGGCGTTCAAAAATATTATTAAAATCATAATAATAAAATATACACCATTTTGCGAAAATATTCATATTGCATTCTTGTTTTTCACAAGAATAAAACGAAATGCAAATTGCATTCATCATCTGTTAAATCCCTTTGAAAACCGGCAGAAAACATCAATGGCAAAAACCTCCTCTATTCAGGCGGCTGTCCGTGGTGCTGAAAGCAATTGGTACGCCTAGAATGCCTTGACATGCGCCGCTACTGAGATGACACTCCCGTCTATTTTTTATTATTTTTTTTTATTTTTCATACGGCCTAACAGTGAACTGAGTCAGTCTTCAAAGGGCTGCCTGTGTCGGCAGAAGAACGAGAACCATCGACTGTGGATTTAAATGGAGCCCGGCACGTTGGCAGGCGAGGTGTTTTTCTGGCGGCCTGACATCTGGCAGCGCTGTGCTCGAGGGACCTCCCCAGATCTCTATAGACTTCATGATTAGACTCTAATAGAATATTAGCATTTGCTCTCAGGTAGGCTTCTAAGGGCTGCGAATGCTAGCAGCAGTAAGCCATTCGTGGAAATACCAAGCGTAGCTCTACAGCTCAAGAATATGTCAAAATGTCCTTTTTTAGGCAAACAGCAAGATACTAATCTAATCAGAGTACCCGTTTGTATCTTGCAAGAGAAATAAGAAACATTGCAAATTGGTGTTAAAGACACGTGTAATACACACAATGAGCAATATAAGATGGAGGCAAACGTTTCAATTATATTTAACATAACATGAAATGTGTCCATGAAAACGTCAGACGTTTGAAAACTCTGTTTAGGCCTTTGGATATAAATGAACCCATTGAGAACGTTCAATAAAATGTTAAAATGTTGTTCTTTAATGAAACACATAGTTCAATTCAATTATCAAATAGTAACTTAAATATACATTGATGTAATAAATTAATGAATTGATCCGACAATTAAACCTAAAGCAACAGACATTACAGTTACCGCAGCTAAAACAGCAATACAGCAAATACCTGTACGGATATTTTATGTGTATGTCCAAATGAGATATTTACATTTTACGTGAATGCTTCCATGAAACTCATCTTTTTCATTAAGAAAACATTACTGAACATGGTGAATTTAACAAGCAACGACTCCATAAGTATACGCGTATATTTATACAAATAAATAAGCAGATAACATACATGAAAATAATTTCAGAGAAAATGTTCTCATATATCTCTCGATTGTGCCTTTTTGAAACATTAGAAGAACGAAAGAAAAAAAGAAAAGAAAAGAAAAGTGGCCTGTTTCAAGCAGTTTCCCCGTTTGCAGATGGCCACGTTTTCCTTGTTGTCTCAATATGATTTTCTCAAGCAAAAGCGTGGAGGGAATCCCAATAAATATGTAATGAAGTAAACATTACCTCACATGATAAATAGTTCATAAGAAACATAGCCACGTTAGAGCGCAGGCGTATTGCAACATATATTTGGCTGAACAAATCCCATTACTAAAAACAATTGAACCTCTCTTCGTGTTCAGTATATCCAATAGGTTCTATTTGAGTAGCTAAGAGGTCAGTTATAGCAAATATGCCTTCAAAAGAAAAATATGGATATTCTTTTCGCCCATTGTCTAATTGTAGGCTAGGGTTATCATTATTAAAATCACAGGAGTGGAATTAAGAAGACGACAGGCAAAATTATGCATGTAAAAGCTAAATCAATAATTTGCAAGGAGCTGTTTGGTTATTATCTAATAATGTTGCAGACTCGTTCGTGGACTTAATTCGTGATGTCCTCTTTTTTATTATTTGTTTTATCTAATGAACCCTGAATTAACAGCAGATTGAAGCGCGACATGCTGAGAACGAAATATTTCAAAAGAAAAACACTGACAAGACACTGTCACCCTTTTGACCTGAAGTATTTTCCCCCTCTCGGTTTATAATAATTACTGGTGTTGTGATACAGAACACTTTCTGGTAAACGACTAAAATACGCTATTCAGCGTCAGGCAGACTGTCTGATAGAGTCTTGCTCCTCTGATATAGAAAGTGTGCTCAAATAAGTGAGGAAAAACGAATGGTCTTACTTGATCAGTCAAACGATCCTTTAAATGATTCCACATCCCCTTTGCGTAATACGTGACAGTGATTTGGTATTTTCAAATGTCTCTTTTGAATGTCATGAAATTCTGGTTCAATGCACAAGTTATTGATGATTGAAAAAGGTGTGAGATAAGAAATATTTTACAAATCGTCTCTAAACAGTTTTAGGAGTCTCTCGACACGTCGCGTTGGTCTTCTGGTCGAGCTAGATGCAGGCCGAGTATTTCATGCGTTTTTGTTTCTGCCTCTGGTTGCAAAACCAAACCCGCACTACGTTCTTTTTGAGGTCCAGCTTCTCTGCGATTGCTGCGATTTTCTCTGAGGATGGACGCGGCTGAATAGAAAAATAAGCTTCGAGGGACCTTTTCTCGGGGGCCGCGATGGAGGTCCGCTTCCTCTTCTTCTCGGCCCCGTTGAAGAGCTCGGGCTTGTTGAGTTTCTCCCGGTGTGACTTTTCAGCCTCCTCCAGCCAGGCTTGCAGGATGGGCTTCAGGGCGATCATGTTGTTGTGGGACAACGTCAGCGATTCAAACCGACAGATGGTACTCTGGCTTAAAGAGCCTACGCCGGGAATCTTCAGGTTGGCCAGCGCTGACCCTACATCCGCTTGGGTCACGCCGAGTTTGATCCGACGCTGTTTAAAGCGCTCAGCGAATGCCTCCAAGTCCCTGGGATCTGCGTCCACGTCGCTCATGCAGCCCATGTGTGATGGCAGCCCATGGACGTGAGCCATGTTGATGGCAGCTTGGTGCATGTGGTTCATGCCTGCCATGTGAGCGGGGTGCGCAGGCGTGGAGACCACCGAGCCGTCTGGCCCGGCCATGGCTCCAGCAAGTGCCAGTCCTGGGGTGATGTGATCCAGCAGGTCGCCCTCCAGTGCCTGGTGCGGCTGGTGGTGGTGGTGATGGTGGTGGTGGTGGTGATGGCTCCCCAGAGCTGACGGGTGCGAGATGGGCATGGACGACGACGAGGAGGAAGACGAGGTACACGGAAGCGTGTTCATGGTGTGGTAGGTTGCGTCCGGCTTGAAGGGGCTGTGATGAGGAGGGTGATGATGGCTTTTGGTCTGCGAGACTATATCCACCGCCGCCAGAGCTTCCGCGCGGGCCAACAAACTCTCATCCAATCCGCCGAATATATTGCTCTGCAATTGCAAATAGAATGCACACATAACTGTCAGCAGGGAATTCGCGCTCCACTCCGTGCTTTTAAAACATTTCCAGCATGTAAAAAAAAAAAGAAATCCTAAAAAAGAACACACAAAACAAGACACATGCAAGATCCCAGGTCATAAAAATTAATACGAAAGGCAAACCCGGCTGAATACATAAGTTGGGAGGGAAAATGGAGGTGTTGGGTGATTTGCTGTGCAGACATGAAAAAAACATCAAGCAGAAAAAGTGGGCTGTCAAAATGTGCCTTTAAGCGGTGATTATGCAGAATACGTACCGGTGGGGTTGGGAGACATGCTCGGCGCATCGCCTCCGAGCCGCCGCTACTGATCGTGCTGCTGTGTCTGGACGTCGAGCAGGAGGACGAGGGCACGTTGGAAGTCAAAGTGGAAGAGGACGAAGAATGCAAACTGGAGTATTTGGGCTCGGCCAGACTGGTGTGAGGCATGGCGAACGCCTGCTTGTTGTTCAGAGACATCATCATCATATTTGCGACCGAGCCTCGGCGAGTTCCTTTTAATAACTTAAGACTCCGCCTTCTTCTTCTTCTTCTTCGACTGGAGTTCAAGCCTAGTCGCTGCGCGGAAGTCTCAAGTCTCTGGCGTTGCAACGAACGTGAAGAGGAGGATGATGCACCAAGTCTCTTGATAGCTCATCTAGTGGTCTGAGAGAACGGTCTCCTGATCGCTCCGTCGCGCGCCGTGGTTAGAGACGTGCTGCGAGCACCAGTAAGCCATGCAACCTGTCGGTAAACTCCTTCAAAGATCACGTCCACTCTTGCCAAAACGCTCCGCAGAAATTGTCCTCCGCCTTTACAAAATATCGTACATTTGTCACAGCGGAAGCTGATGTCTTTGGTGAGTTTGTCTTTGCGCACGCTTTTAAAACGAGTGCAAAAAGTTTCTTCTCTCTTCTCTTCGTGCCAGTCTCCAGAAAGACAATATCGCTCGTTAAACTTTATCCCGATTCTTGCTGAATTTGATTATGAGATAAAGGTGACAGTCGACTACATTCAATGCTGCGGGGACTCGATCTGTCTGTGCTCTAAGGCGAAGGGCAGGCTGCGTCTCTCTCTCTCTCTCTCTCTTGCTCACCCATTCTCGCACTCCCTCTCCTCTTACACACTCTCTCGGCTGTACCTGAAAAACCTTTCATGATTTATTATTCTTCATTAGCCACAGCGCCGCTGGGGACTCTGCGCATGGGCAGTTGCAATGACTGGAGCTGGTATTGTATGATACTTCAATAAAGTTATTGAGGAAACCACCCTGGTTAAAGGAATAAAATAAAAAGCAGTATTGTATTCTTAAGTTAAACATTTCATATTTCAGTGTTTGGAAATGCAGTTCTCCACAAAACACACGTTGGCCCAATATGCGGTCTGCACTCACTAGGAACCAGTGGATGTACAAAGGACACAGCCTTAGCAATTAGCTCCAAATAAGCAACATTAGACCTTCCTCTGTCTATTTTTCTACAGATTCGAATGTCTAAAACAGAACCGGCAATGGTAATGTATTACCACACAAAGGAGGCTTTGAGAAATATATATTTGAAGACATATTACTTTCTTAAATGCACATAGTCAGTTTGATTAGAGTTGAGAGACAGGATGTCATCTAAGCAGATTACATGCCAAAAATGTTTCCATGACACCAGTAACTATACCAGCCTAGTAGCAAAGTCAGAGTCTCGCTCTCAGTAATGTTCATTTACTCTAAGACTTCAGGGCAGAGCAGGAGAAGGTCAATCCTCATAATGATGTCACATACCTCTAGGTCCTCCAAATCAATATACTGTAGAGGGGTTCACTGCACCTGTCATTGCATCAAATAAGACACTGGTTAGAAATTGTGGCTTTGTATTTGTCTCACTGGATGATATGAAAAATATCAACTTCCCTTTTGGCATTATTCATTATTTAATTGTAAATCTTAGAGTTCAAGTCACCATATACCATAATAAATAAATAAATGGATAAGATCCTTATACGTCATTTTTTAAAAAGATTTTTCTTTTCAACTTAACTGTTCACAGCTAAGCACCATAAATATACATATGAGTGTATACAGTACATACTAGATGTTTTTGAAAAATACAGTAAAACACAGTAACATTGGGAAATATTATTACAATTTAAAATAACTGTTTTCTATTTTAACATATTTTAAAATGCAATTTATTCCAATGATACAAAGCCATTACTCTTGCCTTCAATGTCAAATGATCCGTCAGAAATCATTATGCTGATTTGCTGCTCAAGAAGCAATTGTTTTATTATTATGCATGATTTCCAAAAATATTAGTCAACAAAAATGTTTTTTGAGCACCAATTCTGGAATAAATTCAATTAAAAATATATATTAAAATAGAAATAGAGTTATTTTAAATTATTTTAATCTTAAATATACAGTATACAAAGCACAACATCATAAAATTTGCTGCATGTGAGGAACAGTATGTCAGTTGCTTTTCTTATGATTGGTCATGTACTGCGCTGCCTCTGAATTCTATCCGATACAGTTCTCTTCCTCTCTCATTAAGATGACTGTACCAGATGATAATATATAGCATGTCATGGGATGTCTAATGGATTATGCTAATTGACCCCCTTTCCACCTTTCTTTTGCACAAATGAAAAGGTTTTCCCCATCCTCTGATGGAGCGTGTCACTATCTGATCCAACAAATTAAAGAGCTCTCACTTGTCATACTGTCACCGCATGCAGCCTCCCGCTCATCAGCCATAATTATCATTTTCCCCCTTCATCCAATTGCCTGCCAAACACCCTATTTAAAGTTACACTGAGGCACAACATGCCTGTATTTGTGTGACATGATCTGGAGAAGTACCTAGCGTTATGGTATCTGAGAGCTTCCAGAAATTCTGATTGTTTGGGGGGTGTCTAGACTGCTTACACACTGAATGTGTAAATTAATACATGGAACCGCAACTGTTCACATTCCTGACATCTACGTAGATCAAAATCAGGTCGGAACCAATATTTTGAAGCATAAACTATGATTATCAGGCATCTTTAGATCTTGTTGATGGTGCAATCTCTGTTACAATATTTTAGTAGAATTTTTAAGCTTGATAGATAGATGGATGGATGGATGGATGGATGGATGGATGGATGGATGGATGGATGGATGGATGGATGGATGGATGGATGGATGGATGGATGGATGGATGGATGGATGGATGGATGGATGGATGGATGGATGGATGGATGGATGGATGGATGGATGGATGGATGGATGGATGGATGGATGGATGGATGGATGGATGGATGGATGGATGGATGGATGGATGGATGGATGGATAGATAGATAGATAGATAGATAGATAGATAGATAGATAGATAGATAGATAGATAGATAGATAGATAGATTACCTAGGTTACACCCAGGTTACACTTTATTGTGATAGTCCAACTTCGCAACTACATTTCAACTAATACTCATTAGAGTATTAGCAGAGTATCAGTAAACGTTGTTTCGAAACCCTGCTTTAAAAAGCTTTGCTCTGGAGCAGGGTTAGCTATGCTTTTGCGGTGTTAATCCAGTACTAAGGTGCCAAACCTTTACAGTATAAAACTATGCGGTGTTAGAATGTTAAGTTTAGATGCGTAAAGGGGTCCTATTATGCTCTTTTACAAAGTCTTGATTTTGTTTTGGGGGTGTACTAGAACAGGCTCTCATACTAGGTATTTCGAAAAACACATTATTTTTCACATATTTTACATTATTACAACAACTCTCTCCCCAGTCTGGCATGAGTAGTTCCTGTATCAAATGAAGCCCCGCCTTCTGAAATACGAAATGTGCTGTGATTGGTTAGCTGGGCCAGTGTGTGTTGTGATTGGCACCACACGGCGCCTGGTCGGGAAATGTCACGCCCCTTACCATAGCCACCTGCAAGCTTCAGTGTAAATATTGCATCAAAATCAAATCAATTTGAGCGCGATTTAAACCCGGATGATTGTAACCACTCTAAGTTCGTCTGCCTTTAGAAAGCTAGCGTCTCTCTGACATAGTGATAACACTCGTTGCCTTCTCTAGTGCAGCTCAACCAGGTCTCGTCCCATTCGTTGATATTTGTCATATCACAAATCCCGGAAAATATGCGTTATAGTCCAAACTATAGTGCATTTTGAAACAAAAAAAATGTAATGGAAAAAAATGGTGATGGGAAATATGTGAATTGAAACACACGAGTGAGGAAGCGACTGTTTCATTCTTACCTTTTATAGTCCACTGAAAAGCCCATTGATAGTAGCCTACTTTCGGCAAAATAACATTGGGATGTGCAATGCCAGAGAGTTTATGTAAACAGGTTGCGCTCTGCGTTCCTCCAGCCTGTGACACTGACGCCACACTGATATGCAAATAAGAACTTTAACCCAGGGTTTAGAAACGCAGTGTGAAACATCAGTTTAAGAATACCCAGGATTAATCGTTAAACCTGGGTAAATTATGAGCAGCGTGAAACATGAAGCAAGAAAACGTACTCGGTTACAAACATAACCTCGGTTCCCTATATACACATAACGAGTACTGCATCTTTGCTAGATGCTATGGGAAAAAGTCCTAGGCACCTCAGAGCCCAAGAGAACAAGAACAATAAATCCCTCCAGGCTAATGGGCTAAGCCTCACGAAGGCCTCACCCAGCCGAGTGATTGTTCCAGAAGACTTGCGCAGCCTCAGCACCTATGGGGGCCGAGAGCGCACAAGTAAGCTCTCTGAAAAGTCTGGACATATTGCATCCAAACTGCACTCAGAGTGAACTGCCCACCAGTTAAGCAGAAAGAACCCTTGCCTGCAAGGCACGGACATCCAGGTTATAGAACCTAGCAAAAGTGGATGGCGAGGCCCAGCCGGCCGCCGGACAAATTTCTGCAATGGTCACGCCGCCAGACCACACCCACGAAGAGGCGATGCCTCTAGTTGAGTGGACTCGTACTCCAACGGGGCATTGTAGGCCCAAGGAAGAGTAGGCTTCGTGACCAGGTGTCCTTTAGCGAGGCCACCAAAGCAAACAAAGAGCTGTTCCGACTGCCTAAACTGGGCGGAACGCTCAATGTAAACCTTCAGAGCCCTAACGGGGCAGAGTAAATTCAACTCCTGGTCCTCTTCTGAGGGAGGAAGCGCAGAGAGGTATATAGCCATGCCTTGGTTTCAGGACAACCTTGGAGTCGCCAGGCCCAAACTCCAGTCAATTAGGGCTTACAGAGAGTGCCTGCCAGTCCCCCACTCACTTGACCGATGCTAACGCTAGTAGCAGCACGGTTTTAAACGACAGGGACCGAAGGTTGACGGACTGCAGCAGCTCAAAGGGAGGACCCTTCAGGGCCCTCAGAACAGTGAGCAGGTCCCACGTAGGGACAGTGAGAGGTCGGGGCGGATTTAGCCTCCTGGCTTCCCTCAGAAAATGAATAACAAGGTTGTTCCTGCCTACCGATGGGCCCGCTATAGGGGCATGAGTAGCCGCTGTCGCTGCCACATAGACCTTGAGCGTCAATGGGGAGTCTCCCTTATCCAACAGCTCCTGCAGGAAGGACAGTATCACCGATACATCACAAGTGAGCGGGTCCCCGTCGCGGTTTGAACACCAGGCAGAGAACACTGACCATTTAAGGACGAAGAGGCGTCTTGTAGCCGGAGCTCTGGCCTGAGAAATGGTGTTCAATACACACTCTGGGAGACTAACAGGCTCCCGTTGAGTGGCCACAGGTGCAAGGCCCACAGCTCTGGCCTTGGGTGCCATATCATCCTGTTCGCCTGGGAGAGGAGATCTCGCCTCAGGGGAATAGGCCACGGGGCTGCTATTAGCAGTTGTGACAGCACTGCTAACCAATGCTGGTTTTTCCAGAGCGGGGCCACCAGGAGCACTTTGCGTTTCTGTTCCCTGATCTGCCTGATTACCTGTGGAATCAGGGCAACCGGGGGAAAAGCGTAGAGAAGGAGATTGGGCCAGTCGTGGGCCAACGCATCCTTGTCCTTGGAATAATAGATAGGGCAGTGAGAATTGTCTTCTGAGGCGAAGAGGTCTACTTCCGCCCTGCCAAAGATTTCCAAAATTTTCTGAACCGTCTGCGGATGAAGCATCCACTCCTCTGAGGGGACCTTGCTTCGTGACAACATGTCCGCTCTTTGGTACAGTATGCCCGGAACGTGTGCTGCTCTCTGTGAATGTAGGTTGTGCTGGGCCCATTCCAAGAGGTGCTCTACTAGTACAAGGAGCCACTTCGAGGACAGACCCCCTGGCGATTTATGTAGGACACCACCGTCATGCTGTCCAAACGGACCAAGACATGATGCCCCCTGAGGTCTGGTAGAAAGGTTCGACAGGCCCGCCATACCGCCAGCATTTCAAGGCAGTTGATGTGCAGACTGCTTTCTGCTTTCGACCAGTGGCCGAACGTCAGTTTTCCTTCGCACAGAGCTCCCCAACCCGTGTTGGAAGCATCTGTTGAAACCACCTTCCTCCTGTAGACCATTCCCTGGGGGACTCCCTGTTCCATCCATTGAGTGTTCGTCCAGGGGGTCAGGGCTGTTACACAGGCCTGATCTACCCTGATAATCAGGCGTCCATGACGCCACATGTGGGATGGAACCCGCGGTTTCATCCAGTGCTGGAGGGGGCACATTCGTAGCAGGCCCAATTGTAGCACTGCACACGCTGCAGCCATGAGGCCTAGCATTTTCTGAAACCTCTTGAGGGGGTGAGAGGCACCAGCCTTGAAGGAGGCCGCAAGCCGCTGTATGATCAGGGCGCGCTCTGTTGTGACCTCCGCTTTCATTTGAGCCGAGTCAAACACTGTTCCCAGGAACAAGACTCGCTTGCTGGGAAACAATGTGCTCTTGGCAAAGTTCACCCTGAGCCCCAGGCAGTTCAAGTGGCTGAGGAGAAGGGCTTTGTGAGATAGTGACTCCGCCTCTGACTTGGCCAGAATGAGCCAGTTGTCAAGATAGTGGAGAACGCGGATTCCCGTCTGTCTCAGAGGGGAAAGAGCTGCATCCATGCACTTCTTGAAAGTGCGTGGAGCCAGGGACAGTCCGAAGGGAAGGACCGTATATTGATAAGCCACTCTCTCTAAGAAAAATCTCAAGAATGGCCTGTGATGGGGGGCTATCTGGATGTGAAAGTAGGCGTCTTTCAGGTCCAGAGAAAAGAACCAGTCCCCTGGGCGGATTTGCGAGAGGATCTGTTTCAGTGTAATCATCCTGAATGGCCATCTCATGATGTCTCGCGATTCAGATGTCTGAGATTGAGGATGAGCCATAGGCCACCGTCCTTCTTGGGAATGAAGAAGTAACGGCTGTAGAAGCCTGACTCGCTCTGGGCCGAAGGAACTACCTCTATGGCTCCTTTTTCCAGCAAATTCCTCACTTTGATTGCATCATATAATAATTGCTGTTAATATTATTCATCGTCTGTTTTATTACGTCTTATATTGATTTTTCCGTTCTGCTGGTTCGTCTGGTCAGAGGAGAACTGGCCCCCCGACTGAGCCTGGTTTCTCCCAAGGTTTTTTCTCCATCCTGTCACCGATGGAGTTTTGGTTCCTTGCCGCTGTCGCCTCTGGCTTGCTTAGTTGGGGACACTTCATTTCCAGCGTTATCGTTGACATGATTGCAAAGATATTATTTAAACTGAACTGAGCTGGATGTTGACATCACTGAATTCAATGATGAACTGTCTTTAACTGAAAAATTAGTGTTTACTATTGTCATTTTGCATTATTGACACTATTTTCCTAATTAATGCTGTTCAGTTGCTTTGTCACAATCTGTATTGTTAAAAGCGCTATATAAATAAAGGTGACTTGACTTGACTTTGGTGCACAGGACGTGTGACCCCTCCGCTGAAGTGAAGTTTGAAACAACGTCGTGAAATTTGCTCTTAGTGTCTCGCCGGATGGCGGCAGGAGAAGCAGATCACTGCTGCACGTCGCTGAAGGCGGCGGGAAGGCAGCGAATCAGCTGAGCAGAGTCGTTCCACTGCGAGGCATGTCAACGGCGAGCAGGCTCTTCAGTCAGCGAAGATCGTGAAGAATGTCATCGTCGCAGAAGGAGAAGAAATCTGAATTTTTGGTTCGCATTTTTTGTCGTATGACACTCTCATGTTTCTCCCTCACATTTCAATATTTGTAATGAATCTCATCTTTGTAGCAAAGTGCTTGGTATCTTAATCATTGAAACATCACAGAACAGTGTGTATTCTGACAGTTTCCCTCCCATCCCACTTCTCAGAAAATTAAACATGTATTAATATGTCAGTTTGGTGAATAGAACTATACAAAAATTAACTGAGCTTGTTTCATGATGGTACATAGAGTAGGTGTTGATCAAATTTAAACTCAGAACTTTAACAGTGTGTTTTATTATTCAGCACACTCACCAGCGGGGTCAACCCCAATGAACGTGATGGGATATTGATGATGTCAGGTCATACAGTAGCTTTGATTTGAATTAAAAGTTATTGACCATAACCCCCTTTTTCAGATGCAGTACTTCACATTCATTGAAAAAGAAAACATTTATGGACATCATAGTCCAGAAATAGAGTATTTTCATTACTTGTGTTGGTTAAGAAAGTAATTGATGAGTTCATGCATTGATACTTGATGACATTTGAGTTTGTTCATTGCCCAAGATGTCCAAACAGAAATGATGCTAATTAGTTCCAATCAGTACAATGCATGAACTCTTATTGAACGTGACACTTTACCTGCTGACTTTGTGCGAGTAACTTTTTAATGTATGCACCGTACCCCTTGCTATTGACAAAAATGCCTGGGCCTGATCAAAGCACAGTATTCAGTAGGTTTGTCAGGGCCATGAAGACAGGGTCTGTAACACTAATGATCTTCAAACGCTTCCCCATTGCACCAGGAGCTGCATGACTTCCAGGCAAGTCCACCCCCCCACCCCCAAGAGAAGCCATAATTGTGCTTGGCTTGTAGGGTGACAGGTGTCAGAGGCCCCCTCCACATCCAGCTCATCCCTCGGAACAGAGGGCCGAGTCTTTTGCAGCCCTCCATAAGCTCATTATTAGCATGATAATATAGCAACATGATGTTGTTCTAACAAGCTGATCACATTTCTGAGAAAGTCTGTTACAAACATCTAATCTGTATGATGCTCAATTTAGTTCCAAATTCACTACAAAACGTGTAGCCTTACTAATGCACTGATATTGAAATGTTACTTTCAATACTGAAAGACTGATAATTATTTTCATGTCATGGCTGATGACTGATATTGGATGATATTAAAATATTATGCTGTTTTTATTATTATGTTTCCAAATATAAATACCAGTAGTTTTAAATGATGTGATTTAATCCTGACATTGCAACACAATGTATAGTACTACTGTACACACATAAATAAATAAATGTGACCCTGGACCACAAAACCATCATATGGGTCTTTTTTTTTAATTGACATTTATTCTGAAATCTGAAAGCTGAATACATAAGCTTTCCATTTATGTGTGGTTTGTTAGGATAGGACAATGTTTGGATGAGATACAACTATTTGAAAATCTGGAATCTGAGAGTGCAAAAAAAAAACACAATATTGAGAAAAATTGCCTTTAAAGTTGTCCAAATGAAGTTTTTAGCAATGGATATTACTAATCGAAAATTAAGTATTGATATTTTTATGGTAGGAAATTTACTAAATATCGTCATGGAACACGATCATTGCTTAATATCCTAATGATTTTTGGCATAAAAAAATAATCGAAAATTTTGACCCATATAATGTACTGTTGGCTATTGCTACAAATATACCTGTGCTACTTATGACTGGTTTTGTGGTCCAGGGTCATACATAAATAAATGAATGAATGAATGAATGAATGAATTAATGAATGAAACGTTTATTTTGAGATTGGGTAAAAAATTTACATTATTATTTAAACATTAGTATTTTTAAAGATGAACTTTGAGCATTAGTACCATTAATATACATATTAATGGTATATTTAATTATACATATACCATATATATACAGTGGGTACGGAAAGTATTCAGACCCCCTTAA
>NW_015505196.1:694655-713547 GCF_001515645.1 Sinocyclocheilus grahami | reverse complement strand
ACATGAAAACAGAAAATATAAAAAAAATATATATATATATATATATATATATATATATATATATATATATATATATATATAATTCCAATAACTGATATGTTGGTAATTCATGCAACCCAGCTAAAAAATACCTGAAATGTCAAATGTCCTTGTTTGTGAAACTGTATAGTGATAATATATATTAAAAAATAACACGGCGCACGCAGTGTGATGTGATCGAAAGACCAATGCTGTCTGCTGCACATATCTTCAAAGCCTTACCACAGCTGGTCTGAGTCTCATGGGCTGGCATCCAATGTAGTGGTGAATAGGAGATTAACGATAACGAGCATCTGATAGCTAGCATCACTTTAAACCTGGAGATGGTGCCTGTACCCTCTGTTCATTTGGAGATAAAGATAGAGAGTGGAAGCGACAGAAAGAGCGAGCGACAGTGAGAAAGAGAGATAGGAAGGGGGAGGGAGTAACCTTTCCTAGCCAAGGTCCACATGGACAGTGTGTGTACAGTGAGGAGAGGAGTTTGTCTTACATATCGAGCTTGTCATCAGCTACACAATCCGTGGAGTGCTGCCATCAGTACCACATACTGAATAAACATGAATATATCATGAGCTTCTGCCTATGTAACATTTAGGGGTCACGGTGTGTCTGTCATGATAAAAAGACAGACAGAGAAACGGCAGAGCAGGACTGACACAAGGCTTCTCTGAACAAATATTTTAATCATTTGCTAGTTTTTACCAGGATTATGGAAAAATAATTCTTGAAGGAGGAACTGGATTTTATTTCATAGTTTATTTCATTGTAAGCAAAAGTTAAAATGCATTAAATATTTGCAGCTTGCTTGTTACACGTGAAATTGGTTGCTCGTGTTTTTTTAAAATGTATTATACTTTCTAAAGGTGTAAAAATTAACTATTAAAATCTTTTATAACATTGTAGTCATGATTACTCATAAGATTATGCAGTGCATTGTAAGAAAATTAATTTATTAAGAATACTTTTATAATGCATTATATAAACAGGCTTCAAGTAAAGTGTCAAATGAAGGATGTCTCTGTGATTATTATTTTTTATTTATTTATTTAGCCTATAATGTAATTATTAAATGATGAAAGAATTTCCATTTGTGGGTTATGGGTGCATGACAAGGCTGTTTATTGTAACATGGAGTAATGCATGTGACTTTATAGCACTGTACACTGTAAAAATGATTTTTCGACATTGTAAATAAAACAATTTTCCAAGAAAATACTATTTCAGTCCTTCTACTTAAAAATTTCACATTGAATTCAATGTGTTCCTTGCGTTTCTTTTTAATCATTTAAAAAAAAAAAAAGTACTAGCAATTTCTCAGTGAAAAATTGTTTCTATATCATTTTTTTTTGTCAGTGTAGAAATGTTATAAACCACCAGCATTCTAAAACATCAATGAGGCTTCCAAATGTACCTGCGCCTGCACATAATGAACCTGTGCAAAAGGTTCAGTCAACTCCCAGATCTGGTCGTCTCCCAATCTGGCAACAGAATTGACGAGATGAGATAATTAGTGGCTCTCCCTCTCCATGACTCTTTTTTTCCACGAGTCTACTTGGCATTGCGCATCTCCATAACGGGCTTGTTTAAGTCTGTTCTGCAAGCCCCTTCGCCAACCCCCAGCGGAGGGCAGCTCACGAGACCCCCGTTGCGCTTTGAGGACCACTTTGGAGCTTTAATCCACTCCAAATGTGCTGATAATTCTCGTTGCCAGGCCACTCTTCTCTCTTGCCTAGTGTCACAAGAGTGGTCTCACGAGAGCCGATCAGCCAATGATAACAAAGTAGCCAGATGTCTGGTGCTGGCATAGTCCCAGAAGCCAGGCAGCAGTATGCGGCAGCATCCGCCATGGGCCCGAGATCAAAGCTACCTGAGATTACTTATGGGCACAAAATATGTGTTGCTTATTCTACAGTTCCCATTAATAACAATCTGGGCAAATTTGTATTTCTAATTAACTCTTTCTTTTGGGTGCAGAAGTGCTGTAGGTTTATCAGGGCCACCGCAGGTTTTTCTCCCCACAATGTGAGCAAAAAGCAGGAAGACCCGGAAGTCGGATGTTGCGGTTTCTAAAGAAGCAACATCAGCCGTCGGTGCACTTTTTTCTCCTGTTTTTAAACAACAAACAAACAAAACAGAGATTAAACAACCCTGATTATTAATGACACCATGTTTTCATTTTATTTGCCTTGCTAATATATTCAACTTAAAATATTAATGCCAAATAGATACACATCAATGTATTAGTTTGTTTGTTAGGAGTCAGTATAAAGCATTTCTACATTTGTCAGATTTAAGGTGTAACAATTTTTTTTCTGTTTTTTTTCTAGCAGCAATTTTGTATGTTTGTATCAAATAACTCAACATCTGTCATCTTAAATTACACTATTTTTGGGAATTCTCCAAACTAAAATTCCAGTATTGTCTAATAGCATTTTTGACCCTGTAGACTTAACATAAACCCTGTAGGCTAACATAAGTTCTGGACCCGTAGACTAACATAATTTTCAAAGTCTCACTTGTTTAATTTGATACTAAGAAAATCCAGCAGTGTGTAACAGAATTGTCATTTGAGAGACTGGAAATGTCCACAATATTATTTTCATCATATTTCAAATGTGACCCTGAACCACAAAACCAGTCAAAAGGATAATTTTTTTAATTGATTTATCATCTGACATCATCTGAAAGCTGAATGAGCTGAATAAGCTTTTCATTGGTGTATGGTTTGTTAGGATAGGACAATATTTGGCCGAGATACAACTATTGGATATCGAAATATTGAGATTTAATCCAAATTAAATTATTAGCAATGCATATTACTAATCAAAAATTAAGTTTTGATAGGCTATAGTTATTGTAGGAAATTTACAAAATATCTTCATTTACATGATCTTTACTTAATATCCTAATGATTTTTGGCATTAAAAGAAAAATCGATCATTTTGACCCATACAATGTATTGTTGGCTATTGCTACAAATATATATGTGCTACTTAAGACTGGTTTTGTGGTCCAGGCCCACAAATATGTGTTTTGTTTACAAATCATTCTGTGATGTGTGAGTGAAATGACTAGGATGGAAATTAAATTCTGAACATTTCTGGAATAAAATTGCTGACTTCTTTGTCTTTCCAAGGCTCATTTCATAGCTAGCATTTTATTTACCCTATAAACAGAGTGCTGCAGGGATGAATTTTTGTAGTTGATGTTGTTTGTTTGTTTGTTTGTTTTTGTTTTTTTGTAGACAAAACCCCCCCCAGAAACAAGCATTTGTCACTTCCGGTTCTCATTGTCCTGAAGTCAATATGGATTTTTAAATTGGGTTTTGGTTTAAATATTGAAATAAGGTCTGTTGTAAACACAAGCATACACAGCAAATTTTGATTTTATTTTGTAAAAAAAAAAAAACTTATGACGAACAGGGAAACTCATACTCACTAATTTCACAGCCTCATTTTGTTTATAATCACACTCTATTCTTGCAAAATATTCAAACTCAAACTTTTAGAACCTTTTTTCTTTTTTTTTTAACACTGAAGTCATGCGACTGTCTTGTAGTTTTTTTTGTAGCCTAAATTTAGCTTTTTACTTCTGACTTCTGACTTACTACTTGTTTTAGCTTTAAAATTTATTTAAATAAAAAATGTTATTATATAAATATTTTATAATAAATATTTAAATATTTATTATAAAAAAATGTATTAAATCATTTGTGAATACTATCATAATGAACAAAACGTAAGAATCATAAACTTTTGCTGGTCAGAGAGCTTATTTTCTGCAATAATCCAAAATACAATTGAAAAATCCTTTCAGGTTTTTGTTGAGGGAGCCAGAGTGACACTAACTTCCAAGCTGGCCTACATAAAATGTCATAACTGTATATACAAAATATAAAAATATTCTCACAAATTTTATGTAAGTTGACAAATTGCACCTTATTTGGAAATAAAAAAAAATCTGTTCCTAATACATTAGCACTTACATATACACACACTTACGCTGTTTTATTAGTGTAACATTGTTAGTATACATGGATAATAACTATAAATGTTGAAACTTGTGAAAATAAAAATGTGGGGGGAAAAATAGCATTCAGTTTATCAAACCATGCATTATTTACATTCTCAAAAATTACACATGCTTTGTGTTGTTGTTGAGTCTGGAATAAAACAAAAAATGATCTTATGTGCATGAAGAGTACATTTTAAACATTTTATTTATGCGGTTGAAAAGTGAACATTTGGGGTTTAAAGTGTATTGTATTAAAATGTATCACTATTATATTCATGTGTATCACAGCTAATATAATAAAGATGTTTAAGGCCAACATTTCAAAGCTTTGAATAAAACAATCCTTGCTCTCTCCTATACAGTGTATGTAAATGAACGTGCTACTTTTATACTGCTCTGGGTACAGCTACGGCAGATTGTTCAGTTCTTCAATTGTTTCTGAATTATTTTGAAGTTGAAAATTAGTTTTTCTTCCATTGGCAGTGTTTCTTTCAACCAGCTCTGAGAAGTTGTTGTTTTCTCCTTCAGGCCCTGGACTACTTTTATTGAGTTCCTCCACTTATTCCATCTCATGTGCACTATTCAGTTTGTAAATATTTAGAATAGAGCACTGCCTTTAAGAAAGAGAAAACAAGACTGGCTCTGCATCATGCTTTGGGAAGGCAATTGTTGCTTCCTTTTTTGCTCACAGAAATATGCAACCTTTTTTATCTACAAGAAATTCATGAATATTTCTGTGTTTCTGTGTCTACTTTCAAGTCCATTGTTTAATGTACAGATGGTATGCATTTGGAGGAGAGGTACCACATGCACTCAGTCATTTATTAATTATTAAGCATTGAAAGTATTGCTTCATGTCCGTGGCTAATGGGAGGGAGTCCCTCCTCCCTCCTCGTTATGAATAAGAAAAAGAATAACTAAGTGGCTGTGTTGATGTGCGAATCATGCAGGTTCCTATCTAGATGAGCAAGGCATCTCTTGACATGCTGTCTTTGCTCAGTGAGGATGTAGTGAGGGTTGGCTCTCATGATTAGATCTAGTTAGCAGACTTTAAATATTAATACTGTTCATTCCTATAGGTGAGATCAAAACGATGGAGATCATGGATGGCAAACAGATTGATGAATTGATTGATTAGACATGAAATACATATCAAGGAGTGCATTAAGCCTTGAACCCAACCGCCATCTTCCATTTGAAAATATAAACCTCAGATAAAGTGATTGACAGCAGACATGAGCACTAATTCTGGGCAAATTTATTGTTGTTCATTATCACAAAGATAAATCCTTATTGTGACATTCTTACTGCAAACCTTACATTGAATCCTGTTTGGTTTAAATTTGGTCAAAGGATGCGGAACATTGATGTAAAAACACATGAACCTATGTGGTACACTACTGTCGCAGGTGATGTTAGTGTCAAACAACATGAGGATACTGCTCTAACAATGGGACAATAAAAAAAAATGGAAAATGGCATATATTTGATGATTTTTATAATATATATAATTCTATAATATAATATATAGAATATTTGGTCACACTTTAGCTTAGGGACCAATTCCCAGACTTTAACTACGAATTTTGCATCAATAAACTCCTAATTCGCGGCTTATTAATAGTTAGTATGCTGTTAGGTTTTGGTAAGATTATTAGGGATCTTAAATATGGTCATGCAGAGTAAGGCATTAATAGTTGTTTTATAAGTACTAATAAACAGCCAATATGCTAGTGATATGCATGATAATAAGCAACTTAATAGTGGAGAATTTATCCTTAAACTGAAGTGCTACTGAATATTTTATATAATATCAAATATATAGGCCTATATGAAGAGTTAATTTGCAAAAGCAGATAACTCTGTTTTTTTTTATTTTCAAAAATCATGCTTTTTATTATGTTACCATGTTTTTTTATTGTGTTAGTTAGCTGTATGTCTTAGCTGCACTCTTAAAAATAAAGGTGCTCAAAAGGTTCTTCACAGCGATGCCATAGAAGAACCATTTTTGGTTCCACAAAGAACCATTCAGTCAAAGGTTCTTTAAAGAACCATCTCTTTCTTACCTTTTTATAATCTGAAGAACCTTCTTTCGCCACAAAGAACCTTTTGTGAAACAGAAAGGTTCTTCAGATGTTAAAGGTTCTTTATGGAACCAATTAGACAAAAAGGTTCTTCTATGGCATCGTGAAGCACCTTTATTTTTAAGAGTGTGTTTTTAACCTAATCAAAACAACCCAGCTGCAGTTTGATTGAGATTAATGCACAATAAAAAACATGATTTTTGAAAATTGTTAAAAATAGAGTTATCTGTTTTTGTAAATGAACTCTTCATATATAGTTTAAAGTAATATATATATATATATATATATATATATATAGAGAGAGAGAGAGAGAGAGAGAGAGAGAGAGAGAGAATCTATACTATTCTATTCTATGTATATAAAATTTTGCATAACTAAAATTTTCAGCAGGTATGGCACTGCTGTGTTAATGCACAAATGTATTAACATACACTCTTTACTGTGGCTCCTAAGTATCATTTGGGTGCATTGGAAACATCCTCTGAACTTCTCAAAATAAGCTTTTTATTCTCATGTCATTTTTTAGCACTTAAAACCAAAAGAATTACTGCCATGCGGAAACTCTGAAAACACCAGCCGTTCATCACTCTTAAAACAGCTTCCTCTTATGCTGCTTGGACTTGGACTGTTATTAATGTGTGCTGAATAATTTATCAGTATAAAATTACCATGCACTCTTTTTTGGCCAAGATTTTTGCCAACAATTAAAATACATAGATTTCAGCTGTGCAAAATATTTTTAATTCCTCTTTTATTGTTATTTTTAATTTCTTTCTTGTCTACTGTGTACACATCCCAGAGAGTGGAGCTCCTCTTCCCCGGTACGCTCTTTGCCTGCTGGGAAGAGTTGTGGTCTTCTCCTGACCCTAACCATGATGAACAGCTTATGGATAATGGATGAACCGCTATGTGTGCTGAACTCCCTCCAAGCAGCCCATAATGGGCTATTCCCTCTTTAAACATAGCCTGAACTTGAGGGTTTGAAAAGTACAGGGTTTGTCAGTTAGAATCACTTCACATTAACTCACCCCGTCTATATGAAACCGTCCTTTTACCGGAGCTTAAAACATCAGAACAGAAAACAAAAGTATTTTGATTATTTTTTTCCCTGACTGCATGCAACGAATATTCATAGAGAGAGCTGTGTGTCTCAGTGGACATAACATGAATGGATGCTATCTAGAAGGGTCAAAAGTCAGAGTTTGTTTTTCAGAATATGTGAATCTCTCCGCCCGTTCTCGGAAAAAAAATTGAAAATTCTCCGGCCCCAGTCATATTCCATGTGGACGACTGTCCACATCTCAATGACGAGGCCAACAATTGGCAGTAATTGGCACGTTGCCTCGGATGTCCTCAGAGAGATCTGAGTGTGAGAGCGGACGGGCTGCCCTTTCCACCAATTAGAGCGCTGCCCCCAAGGGGGCATTGACTGGTGGGGGCCTATGGTGTGGCTTGATCCGGTTGTTTGTGAAGTTGCTGCCTCGTCATCTTCCTCCTCTGACATCTCAGAGTTGGGAGACTTCAGTGCCAGACCTCGACGCCACCTCCTCAGTCTATCTGTTCCTCTGCTCATGAGCTGTCAGCGCACACCATCACATCCACCATCTGAGGTCCTTGAAAACTAAATGGCCTGACAGACTCCCCGTTGCTCTCCCTCCAGCAGCCTCACATGGATGGTTCCTCATTGAATGTTGGGCTTAATGCCCATGATGCCCATCTAAATTCAACACTACTGATGAATCTTGAATTATGGAGTCTTTATAGTGAGAAGTACAATGGAAGTGTTTGTTCTTGTGTTTTTTGTTTTATATTGCATTATTGTGAGTAGCGCTTGAGTTTTTGAAAAGCTTGTTTCTCATTCAAGCACTCAGGCACTTCAAGACACTTATGTGAAGAGCCACTTGATTTGACACACAAGAACCTCTCGAGAAAACAGACGGCTAGTCACAATATGTGTTAAAGGAGATTAGTGCATAAGATCACATGTTCAGTGCATACTGCTAACAGCCGTCAGTGAAAGCCTTTGGGAAGAAATAAATAGCTATTCCTTTTCCAGTGCATTTGGGTAAAGTTCAAAATTGCTTAAAAGCTAAAAATTTAAATACCTTAAAGTATTAGTATTATTTACCCACCCTCATGTTTTTTTTCAGACCCACTTGATTTTCTTGTTCCTAAGGGGAACAATAGGAAACATTGGTAACACTTTATATTAAGGTGTCCTTGTTACACGTGTTCCCATTCAGTCAGTCACGTTCAACGTTACGTCATTTACGTGGACCATACGCAGAGCTTCAGGACTTCAGACCAGTTCTTTGTCTGCTTTGGAGGTCAGCAGAAGGGAAAGGCTGTCTCCAAACAAAGACTTGCCCACTGGTTAGTGGAGGCTATAGTCTTGGCATACCAGGCCCAACATTTACCATGCCCCCTCGGAGTGAGAGCTCACTCTACGAGAGGAGTGGCATCTTCTTGGGCATTGGCGCTGGGCGCCTCGATAGCAGACATCTGTAGAGCTGCTGGCACAATAAATTATGCATAATTGCATGCAAATAACCCTAAATCAAACCCTAATCCTAACTCTAACCGTATAGTAAGTGCATTTAATTAATTAATATTACTCAGTACCTAAAGTTTTAAGTACACTGTAACAAGGACACCTTAAAATAAAGTGTAACCAAAACATTTGAAAAACATAGGCCTACTAGTAATCCTTTTCCATGTACACTCTTAAAAATAAAGATGTCATTTATATGCCATTGAACCATTCAGTCAAAGGTTCTTTAAAGAACCATTTCTTTCTTACCTTTTTATAATCTGAAGAACCTTCTTTCGCCACCAAAGAAACTTTTGTGAAACAGAAAGGTTCTTCAGATGTTAAAGGTTGTTTATGGAACCATTTAGACAAAAGGGTTATTCTATGGCATTGTGAAGCACCTTTATTTTTAAGAGTGTATTTACAATAAAATGTAACTTGCAAGCTTTAAAAAGACAAAGAAAGGGCCATAAAAGTTGATGTATCTCATATAAGTCTTCTGAAGTTATTTAATAGCCCTTGAGCATTTGGGAACAGATATTTGTGTGAAGTTCACATATAATGTTCCCCTCCAGTGGGATGGTAACAGATGCAACTGGATCATTGAGTGAGACAGGACAGTTTGATTTGGGAAAGAATCATTCAGACTGGGTTTGTGAACTGATTCAAAGATTCAAAACACAATCTCTTCATGAATCATACCTCTCTCCTAAACTGGCATTAAAATGCAAAGGGCAGATAGGATGGATATCAAAATTTTTGACCAAATACATTTTGTTTCCTCTGATGGATTGTAGGTAAATAAAATATCCTGTTACTATTTAAGTGTGAGAAACCACTGCAAACAATTCAGTGCGTGTGTGAATCACAAACATTTTTTGCAAACCCACTGGACCAATTAGCTCAAGGGTGATTCTTTTGAAAATCTGACACTGCAAGTTCTATTTCTGAAACAGCTTTTAGCTGTAACTGTTAAACACACATAATTTAATTTCTGAAATACTTTCAGAAAAAAATGATCAAGCCAGTATATGGTTATTCCTTTTGACACATAAGGATTTATCAGTAATATTTTACTGGAGGACAGCAGTATTTCATTGGCGCTCATGCCCCAGTAAAAAGGGTCTTGTGACAACCCACAACAGTGACTCCAAAAGGCAAAAATAAAGGTTCTACAGGTTGACAGGCAAGTAATAAGACGGCTCTTTCTCCTTTGCAAGGACCCTCACAAAGGGGACGCAGCTAATATGCTGTCTGGCCCCGGGGCCTGTGGGAGCAGGGCTGGATTATTATGTTAATGCAAAGGCCTCCTGCCCTCGCCCTCTTTCCCAGCTGGCTCTGCTGTCGTTAAGAAGTGCTTTGCTCTGACAGAGGAGTAATATGCTTCCTGATTGAAAGGGCAAAAGATCGAGCATTAAAAAGAGAGAAGGAGGTCATGCTGATAAGCATATGATAAAAGCACCATTGTGTGCCGATACCTCTGAGAGCCGGACAGATTCTGTAAGTCCTGTAGATTTGGGGTAAGTGAATATGTATAAGGGTGCAAGGTGAGGTAGGATAGGTTTTAATTACCCATGCCATTGAAATGCCTGGCAGTCTGTGAATGTGTATGTTCTGCATTCTTTTCTGTATGTTATGTGGTTACACATTTCCCACACAATCGTATTATTAATATACTGTACACATATAACATAAACTTCCACAGCTAATGGATGCCCACACTGCAGACTATGCTGACACCAACGAAACCGAAAGAGAAAAAGAAAACAATCCCCCTCCAATACTTCAAACCTTTAAGCACAGAGATCCAGGATGCTCAGCTTTATAGTGCGGTAATTGTGTAAATATGTCAGACAAACAGGAGATGACATCTTCTTGTTTCCTTTTAAAATGCATGTCTTTTCATCTCCTTTCATCAGAAGCAACACACCTGCATAACTGTGCATATCTACCTATTTTATCATCCATTTATGCTGCTGGTTTGTTTACTTTTTTTAATTGATTTTCTCTTTTTTCTGAATTTCGTAGGCCCACACATGCTCCATTTTCATGTCTGAATCACAGTAAGCTCTTTCCTTGGGAATTCAAGCATGTTTATAGGATCTCACTGTTTTTCAGGGTGGCTGTACAGAACTGCTAAAAAGATGAAGGATGTCAGTGGGTAATTGCTTAGGTAAATACTTATCTGTGACTGTCAGGGAAAAAAAATAAAAACAAAATACTGCAAGTAGGTTGTGGTGCTCAGAAGGCACAGTTGCATTTACTGATTTTTTTTTTCTTTATTTTTTTTCTGTGGCAAAGTAGGTCTTGTGATGCACCATCTAAAAGCTACTAGCAAGATAATGCAGAAGCCTCAAGCACTTATGTTGTCTAGGCAAATAATCGTTGTTCATTTAAATACTTAAATACTATGCTTACTGTGGATTCATTACTTTTACTGTTACATAACTTAAAATGTGCACAAAATCTATCTAAAGACGGTGACAGTATAGTTTAAATATGCTCTTTATGTTAAAGTCAATCTATTTTCTAAAGGTATGTTATAGATCTTATTGTGAATGATTTATCCATGTATTTGTTTTTGACCTGTTAATTTGTAATCAAAATGTTATAACTGGATCTTCCGGTGAAAATGACCGACTTCTCTCTCATGACGTTTGTCACTAATCAACACCTGATGCACAGAACCAAGTTCCCGTCCTATCTTTTTTATTTTATTTTTTTTTACAAGTCGTACACTCCAATGTATGTCACTATATAATAAGGACCGCATTAATAGCACAGAAAAATGGAGACTTAAAAAATGGAAGATGGAGGTCAGTGGGGCGAGGGGGGTTATGGGGAGTATTTTTTGGGCTGTCAAATTTAACCTGTTTACTTAATATATTTTTCAAACATGTTTAACATCAAAATTTAACATGATGCTTTGGAATGATATATATATACAGTATATATTGAGGTTTCAGTGGTCATTACTTTTTATTACTCTCTTTTGAGTGAATGAAGTCACTAAAATGCTACCAATGGCTCATTGGAAAAATCTAATGATTTTGCGTTGTTTCCTGCATATTTTCGGGACACATTCCCAAAGTAAAATGTCCAGTGAATGGAGCTACAAGCATATGAAGTTTTATCTGAAATGTACAGGAATCTGTATTCCTGTGGAATCAGTAATGTTGTATTATAATCATTGTTGTAGGCCTACGTATCCCGACAGTTATGTTGAAATGTCTGATGATGAGTAATGCTAAATGCTCTATCGCTTTTGAAAATAATCTAGGCCTACGGTACTACACTCAACTCAACCGTTAACTAAAGCAAATGAGATAAAATGCATTTGTTGAAGCAGCGTGCTATTTTAGCTTGCTTCCACAAGTCTTTCAGCTCTTTTATCATGACTTACGATGGGACTCCACCCAAGCAATGCTGTACCAGATGAGCTACCGAGTAAGTTTTCAACATCACATAAGCCATACATATGGATCGGGTTATGTGTAAATGCTAATATGTATTAGTTTACAAATCATGCATTGCGGTAAAAGTGTTTTGAGTTTATAACATTATTGTGCAAGGAACCACACAACAGTAAGTTTTACTGCCACAAGTGTTAATTTCAGTTTGATGCTGCAGTGACAGGTACATTTTCTAATAAGCCTAGATTGCTGAAACAGGTTCTCGCCAAGATGCAGTGAAGATGTGGAAAAAGTTTTGGTGAACTTTACGTCTATCTCCTCTTCTGCAGGCACTTCCGCAGCTATCCTGAACTTTAAGACTACATACTGAGGCACAGTCAGCTCCCAGGTGGTGCTTTTCAAGCTTTCCGTACTCAGACTTGGACGTGAATAGGCTTCCTGATGGCTGGCCTGATGAAACGCTGAGACCGCCCGGTTTGCTCAGGGCATTAAAGATAGAGTACGTCGACATGGTCAGCCAACCCAACTCGATGCTCTCTCCGTATCTGCAAACCAGGCCTGACAGTCTCCCCAGTAATGAAGAGGGTCCAGACTACAGGGTCAATAATTCATACTGAGTGCAGTTCAGTCGGGATCGAGGAGGAGAGGTAGGAGAGGTAGGAGAGGGTCCTCAGTTCCACACACAGTCATTTTTGTTACAGAGCTTGACCACTGCAGAGCCAAGTTCCATGGAGCTCCATATGTCTTACTGCTTTATTAAAGGGCATACATGTAGCAGCTTCCACTCAGCTCAGGCCAGCCCTGCTTGTTCATTCTGGGATGCTCCTCTGATCATCTTGAGATGTTCCTCTCACTGATCCCCATCATGGTTATTAATAGCCCTTGCCAGTGCCAGTTCCTCACTAAGATGGTAGTCACATCAAACCACAGCTTGTTCTGCTCTGAATCTCAAGGGTAGGCCATGTTCTTTTTAGTGGTTATGATACTTGTGCTTCTGAGGGAATTGATGTAAATTATGGAGTTATATAGAAGCTGTAAAAAATTGCAGTAGTCAAAAATGATTGTTAGAAAGTGGTTGTAAGAGTGGTACAGTATATAATATTTAATATACACGTCATAGTGTATTCAGTTGGTATGACTGACTGCTCTCTGCACCCTGATATCTCCGGTGGGTTTCAACATTCATGGATTTCAGAAAAGTAGCCTTTTCACATCAAATTATGCTCTTTTAATAAGTCAATTATATGACATTTTGACACAGCCAATGTATCAGATCATAATAAACGTCCATTTGAGAGTGAATTGTGCAGACAAACAGACAAGAAGAGCCTGAAAGTGAATGTTCATGGTATTAGAATCTCCAGCACTGAAGACTCTATTTTTCTGAAAAGTCTATTTTCCTGACCCTCACAATGAGGCATGGGTTATATTGCACCATTTCATTATCTAACAATGTGACTTCATATCTAACAGTTTTGACTTTGTTTTATTGTAAGTTAAGTCACATTTGCAATAAAACAAATTCACAACTGTGAGATCATTTTTACTTTTTTTTAGCAATGGCAACTTCATATCTAACAAATGAGACTGTTTCTCACAGTTGCAACTTAATTTCTTGTAATTGTGATTTTATTTCTCATAACTGTTACTTTATATCTCACAACGTAGCTTTAGAATTTTCAGTGGGAATTCATATCTCACAACCGCAACATTATGTGATTTTCTCACAAATGTTATACATACAGTATAAATCTCACAATGTGACTTAATATCTTACAGTTTTGGCAATATTTCTCATAAGTGTGACTTTCCTGTAATTGTTACTTTGTCTTACAGTTGCAACTTGATATCTCACCAATGTGAAATTATTTCTTGTATAACTGCAACGTTATATCTCTTTTTATATGTCATAATTTGACTTACAAAACTCACAAAAGACTCACACTCAAAGATTCACAAACAAGGCTTAAGTTGTCCTAGACTAAAATGCATGTGTGATCTGTCTTAACTACAAGCAACTTGCACTGATCTACCTTAAAATATGTCAGTGCCATTGATTTGAATCAAGATACACACTAGTAATTTAATTTTTTTAAGGCACCTTAAAAAAAATACATAAATATCCTAATTTAACTAAGGCCTAATCCTGGCTTATTCCTGGCCTTGTCTGTGAATCACGATTGTGAGGATTTCTCAAAATTACAACTATATATATCACAATGTGACTTTATATCTTGCACTATGAATTAATATCTTACAACTGCAACATTATATCTGACAAATGTGACTTTCTCACTACTGTAACTTTATATCTCACAATGTGACTTCAAATCTTGTGACTTTATTTCTCATAAGTATGACTTTATTTCTCCTAATTACAACTTTATATCTCACAAATGAGACTGTTTCTCACAATTCTTGTAATTGTGATTTTATATCTCACAACTGTAACTTTATACTGACCATGTTTCTATTTTATCGCTGAGGCTGAAAAAGGCTTCCATTGACTGTACCACAATTAAATAAACATTTCAATCTGGTACATTATGAAAGAGATCTGTCAAAATTCCTCCAAAATGTGGGCCACGCAGTTGACTTTCCCACCATCTTGAATTATTAAACAAATTCCGTACATCATAAGCGCCACCATTAACCAGTTATAGGCACCTGCAGTGCTGGGTGGACCTATCAGTACCTCGTAATGTCCATCATAATCAAAAAGCTACGTAAAAATACAGCTCATGAAAGACAATCCTCTTATTAGCTGTCACCGCAGAAGGGAATCTATGTTCAAATAAGAGCTTTCTAATAACCACGCAGGTGACTGATATCTCTCTCTCTCAAGGGAGGAGGGGATGGCAGCAGGGAGGCGGAAGGGTGAAAAATCGACACGGCAATGGAATGCAGATATTGCTCTACCCTAGCGTCGCCCCCCATTCGTCACTGTCTCGCAGTCCGGCCCTCATTAAGTGGCCACAGCGAAAGCCATGACTTAATTTCCTTAAGAGGACCAGACACCTGATTCAATTGTACACCCATTATAGTAGGGCTGGGCGTCGAATTGGGCAAACAGCCACGGCTGCGAGGAGTTGTGATGAATGATCACGTGCCATTTGTAACGCAAGTAGCAATTCGCTATATTAAATGTTGTGGACATAATTTCCCGACGAGTGATTCATGCCGAGTGCCATTCGTGAGCCCAACCCCCCTAGAGGCTATGGTGAAGTTAGTGAGGTTAGTTGCAGTCACCCGCTGTTCTCCTCATCTCTGGTCTCCTTCTGCACATTTCAGTCTCAGTGGGGATGGATGAGAGATGTCTGTGGAAAACTGAGGTGATCCATTCACTCAGAGGCAGCATGGAGAGATCACTGACTATCTCGTGTTAGAAGATTTGACTCGTCATTTAGATGGTTTGTCACTCTGAAGGTTCAGGCCTGCTCATTTTAGGGATGGTTGAGATGGTCGACTAGTCAACCAACAACCTTCTGTTCGTTTTCCTATTTTTAATGATTTGGTGTTGTGCTTTTAATTCCCATCCCATTTTAAAGCATCAGCATTGTAGCAATAAACACGCAGACGGGCATCATGCCATGCTGTTGTGTAGATGTTTTTGAACACGTTTTATGTAAAGGCCCTCTAAGAATTGTGTTTGAATGGGGTCAGGTGATCCTGAAGCCAGTCGAATATAGAGATTCCTTAAAGGAATTCTGTCATTTGTTGTTCCAAAACTCTATGACCTTTACTCTGTAGAACACAACATATTATATAAATGTTGTGGACCAAAACAACTTTGGACCCCATTGCGTTTCATTGTATGGAAAATTGGAAATCTGAAAGGAATTTGTTCCACAGAAGGAAGAAATGCAAAAAGGTTTGCGTGAACCATACCATATCAATTAGTCAACTAGTCATTTAGACAAACCACTGACTCATCAATTTTTAAAAACAGACGTACAATAATAAATATATAAATCAGTGCTGGGCAACGACTAATTGCAATTACATGCATCCAAAATAGGTTTTTGTGTACATAAAATGTGTGTGTACTGTGTATATGTATGTATATATAAATAAACACATGCATGTATATATTTAAGAAAAATATCTTATGTTTATATATTAAATATATTCATATATACATGTAAATACATGTAAATATTTTCAAAATATATACTGTATGTGTGTCTTTATAGATCCATAATAAATATACACAGCACACACACATATATTATATAAACAAAAACCTTTATTTTGTGTGTGATTAATCGCGATTAATCGTTGCCCAGCACTATAAATATATTATGAATATACATACTATAATATAAAATATTTACAAAGATCATGTTCTACTTCACTTAATCATATATTATTCTACAAACACTAAGTCCCTTTTATACATCAGATGTGGAATGTAACGGGGCTGACGAGACGTGTGGATCCATCTGCAAGCTTTTATTAAAGAGACGTGGTATAACAGGCAGGGTCGAACAATGGCAAACAGGTATATGGCGGGCAAAAACACAAGAATAGTCCTAGGGCTAGCGTAGGTCACTGATCGGCATACAGAATCACAGGGGCGAGACGAGAGGGAAAAATCCAGGAAAACAGGCAAAGATCAGAAACCGCAAAAACAGGAAAGGCAAAACAAGGAAAACACGGAGACTCGGAAAGGGGTACAGGCTAAACAATACTCAGCCGAGAATTGTGGTTTGAGTGGGTGTTATATAGTGAGTGAGGTGATAAGAAACAGCTGTGTGCAATGAGTGCAATCAGTGCAGTGTGCAAATCGTGCAATGAATGATGGGATATGTAGTCCGGGGTGCTATGCAACAGTTTGTGTTGTGGGAGAGTCAATGTAAAGGAAAGGGTGACCTCTGGTGGTGAATAAACGGAAGTCCATGGACCGAATTCGTGACATGGAAAGTGTTAGAAAATAATCTAACCACCAACCTGACAGGGAATGTTGTTAATGAAGGAAAAAAGAAAGAAAAGGCCAAAACAGAACCCTTGCCTGTGTTGTTTGACTGATCTGAATGTAATTGTTCTATCATGGCTTTTATCTGTACGACTGGAGTCTGTTTGATACCAGATGTTGATGAAAAACAATACACAAAAGGGGTTATTTATCTATTTATTTATTATTTTCTTTTTTACTGGGAGCATCATATCAATTACCAAAACTTATCCTTTGTGAAGTTTGGTTTTCATCTCCCCATAGTCCAATTTAATCAAAAAAAATATGCCAACACTGTGAGTACCAGGCCTTGGCAGCCTCAAAGGTGCTGGTAGGATTTGCGAAAGTGAAATATCGCGAACCTACTCATCAATTGGCCTCAAGAGCATGCGCACACAATCAATGTGTGTTTCATTAATTCAAACTCACACTTTGTGCCTTTTGTCCTGTTGATTTTATTTCACCATCATGGTAGTTCTATGCAACTCTGTGTTGAACATTATTTTTAGCATCAATTGTCTGCACCACCCTCCCACCACCAGACAGATTTACACATAAACCGATCTATAGACCAGTCCCCTGTGTCCTGACCCTCTGCAGAGGGATCAAACAGAGCAGGACACACACACATACAGGCTTTTTGAAGAACTCGGTGAGACCCCCCTATGGGTGGGCTACTGGCACTCTCTCAAACAGTCTGACTACAGTAGGGGTGGAGTGTGTCTCATCTGCTTTAGCACAAAGCCGTCACTCATCCTACAATCACCAATGGGTTCAGTCTTCTAACTTAAAAACAAACCGTGTGCTGTGTGTTGTGGTGACAGTTTGGGACACTTTTGGGATTGTGCAATGCTGTGGAATATGGGTCAGTTCTGTTGTTGTGTTTCACACACAATGACACAGAAACATATGGAAGCCCAAAAGGTTTATATTTCCCAATTGCAACTTTTTTCTTGGAAGTGCAACTCTTTATCTCACAGTTGTGACTTAATACTTCGCAATGCAACTTTATATCTAGCAATTGTGACTTTATTTCTCATAATTGTGACCTTATATCTCATAACTTCAACTTTATATCTAGCATTTGCATATTTTTGTCAGTTACATTTACTTTATATCTCACACTGTGACTATATCTAGCCATTATGACTCATAATTATGATTTTTGTCTCCCACTTTTGACTTGAAACCTTGCAATGCAACTTTATTTCTTAATTTTAAAAACCTAAACAACCTAAACTTTTTATTGTGCAATTGTTTTTTTTTCTTGCCTTCTTTTCTTGTGACAAACTATATCACATAGCTATTTCTTATTTAAACTTCACAATTACAATTCACAAAAATACACAATTGTCTCAAATGTTTTACCATTTAAAAAAAAATCAATGTTACATCTCACAATTGTGCCTTGACATACCACAGATACTGTATTTCTTACTTAACTTTAAAAATTACTTTTTATTTTTATACCGAGGTGGAAACAGGTTTTCTGTACAAATGAACAACTCGACTTGATCTCGCAATTGTGACTGTTTCATTTAAATGTTACTGTTTCTTGCAGTTGGTTTATCATGGCTTTTTATGAGGTAAAGCAGGAGTTTTGACCCTACAATGGATTTCAGTCTAATTTTGGGTGAATCAAATGCACTGCTTTGGGCAACCAGAGCCAGCAGAATGTTATCCTTTTGCACATTTTTGGTGCCCTTTGTTCATCAACTGTCTTCTTTAACAAGCTGTGGTGAGAAGACCAACTCAAAGCAGAGTAATAATCTGGATATGGCATAGTTGGCAGACTACTGTCATTTTCTATAAGAACAGTTCCCCTTCAGGAACTCGAGCTGCGTCGAGTCGCTTTGGG
>NW_015505196.1:690307-690573 GCF_001515645.1 Sinocyclocheilus grahami | reverse complement strand
TGTGTGTGTGTGTGTGTGTGTGTGGATGCACATCCATGTGAAAGATCTAGAAAGAACATAGCAATAAATTTATCAAACAAGATATATCTATTATGATCTGCTGTCTGAAGTTTACACCCAATAACAAAGTCTTTAATCTATGAAAGCATGTAGTGAGACACACAATAACATAGAAAGTTCTCAGTAAACATTATTGGTCCCATTTGATCAACACAATTATTTATTGCTTTTTTCCACAGTGTGAGAAGTCAAAAGACACTTTAGAA
>NW_015505196.1:688858-689303 GCF_001515645.1 Sinocyclocheilus grahami | reverse complement strand
CTTATACTTAATCAGCCAAAACGGTTTGAACTAAGAATAAGCCCTGCCTGTCAATTATGTGCATTGTAGGTCCCAGTGTTCTCCCTAAACTAACATGAGCCGTAAGACTTCCATTCTTAATTGAGGGTTAATAAATAAATGTGATTAGAGTAATCCCACAGCTTGGCTCTTGAAAGCTTGCAGGGAGATCGGCTGGCTGCTTGACTGGCTCTGTGTGTTTGTTTTACTGCCCTGGCGGTTTTCTCTGTGCTCCTGCCACAGTGCCAGATGAGAACTCTCCAGTATTTGCCAGGTACTGTTTTATTTACCTGAACCGCTGCTTCATTTTGACGACTGCCATATGTTTTATCCCCCCTGTGCTGCCTGTACAGAGCTGGGCCATGTGTGTGTGCGTGTGTATTTGGAGTGTGCGGTGTGTATGCTTGGCAAAGGCACTGTGTTTAGG
>NW_015505196.1:663896-688848 GCF_001515645.1 Sinocyclocheilus grahami | reverse complement strand
CAGGGACTGCCCCGGTCCAGGAGCCGCATGCATTAATTATTGATATGCGAAGAAAAAAAATGGTGGCAATCTAATGAAATTATCAACGTTGCTGAATTAATGATGAACGAGAATAAGAAAAGCCGGGGTTCTCTGGAGCCGGCGAGCTCATTAGCTATGCAGTCTCATCACATCCTCTTTTGGAGCAGGCAGGCACTGGGGCTCTTTCCTTCTCTTCCATAGGACCTCGCTTTGGACTCCACTCAAACTTTCTGTTGCCCTCACCTAAGACTCCCCACTATTAGTGTCCCACTACTATGAGAAATCCTGAGGCTTTTTTTTTTTTCTTTTACTTTTGAGGAATACTGACCTGATTCTGGAAGCTTCAGTGGTTCATACCTTTTTCTTCTTTTCTTTCCACGTCTTCACTCTTTCCTTTGGTCTTCACTTTTCCTTTGGCCTCCTCAGAGAGTGTTACAGATTCTGAGCAAGCAAATGAAGTGGTCTGCATTGTTCATCAAGTTGGGATTGGACTGAGAGAGGAGAATATGCAGGGTCTCATTAGTTAAATGCAGTCTGAGGCCAAGGATCACAGAGACAGGTACCGTATGAGCTTATTATAATAGCAGCTAGTGGATCGCGACTGAGTTTTGAGTTAAAGTTCATTATGTTGTGTGGTGTCATATGGTGAAATCATCCAAACTTATTTCAACCAAACTTTGAGCACTCACAGACCTGTCACTGTCCGCTTGAATTCAGAATTGCGTTTTTCTGCTGTCTTTGTAATCGTTCTTAGCAGCGGCTTCATTTACAGTTCTTAATAAAGGTAGCAATGATTTCTGCCCTCGTTTTAAAGTGATACAACTGAGTCGTTGTTCTCCGTAGCACTTTTGGTGGAGAGCAGACTGAAATGTTAACTTTGACTTCTTTCTCTCTCTTCAAGACTTCTGCAGTATTGATATTTCCCTTTAGAGCTTGTCTGGTGTGTCTTTCCTTCACAGGCCTTATTTATTTATTTATGGAACGTATTACATCAGTTGGTTACTGAGATGATGTTTTGCATGGAAAGGGTCTTTTAAATTAATATATTAAGGTAGAAATGGAAATATATAAATTATCATATTTCTTTTTTAAATTAATAGTATTGCTCTTTTCATACCAGTTTTTTTTTTTTCAAATGTTTTGAATTTAGAATTGACATCAATGTACTCAAGATGCAAATGTGTCAGCAAAAATACCGGCTGATAAAGCATTCCTAGGTTGCACGGACAAATTGTGGACAATACAATTTAATCTGGGAGATGGTAATCTGATTGTGAGGGATTCGATGATTTAATAAAAATGCAACACACTATCGTGAAAACAGACTGTCTCTGTCATCACAATTCGAAGCGAAAGCTGTGAGGTCACAGGTGTAATGTCATCATTGAAGTCCGCTTTCCACTTCCTTATGGTTCCCTTCTATGAATTGACTGGATTGATCCACATAAAAATAAGGTTTGTCCTCAAAGGGCTTCCATCAATACATTGACTTCTTTTATGGGGGCCATCAAACAACCATTATGGGTGTCAAGGGGGCATCCCCTCGGGGAGACCGCCGCTAGTGACGGATGGGAGGGGCGGGGCCGCTGTCTTGTGCCGGAGGCCCTGGAAGATGGGTGATTTGTTCAAATGTGTCACCAAATATAATGACAATAATTACTTTATTTACATTTATGTAAATAGGAGCATTAATGCATTTTGTAAAAGCCAGTAGTACAGGTTGAACAATGCTTAAATAAATAAATTAATTAATTTACATACACTATAATTAAAAATGATAGTGTATGTAATGGTATGTTACAAAAGAGTTTTTTTTTTAAAGCACAAAAGATTAAAGGAAGAATCTATATTTTGCAGAAAGCAAGCTACCTGTTATAGAATTTATGTCTGGCTTGAAGAACAAAAGAACACAAACAAACAAACAAGAAAGACAAAAAGTGCAGAAGTAAAAATGAGCAGTTTAAATGTGAGGGTCTATATGCAATTATCTTCCTGGCAGACAAGAGCTATAACCCATTATGAAAACTGTTGAGCTCATATTTCTTTTCATGTACACGGAACGCCTTTGAGATCTGAAGGCCCTTGGAATACAAACAAATACATGATTCTGTCACACCCACATCACTGTTCTAATGTCAAAAGTACAGGGCTTTCTATTACACAATTTTAATATTCATGTCTGCTTTCCCCTGGCTAATTAATATGCACTATTTTAAGTCTAATTGTTCAAGAAAACTCTGTTGTATGTTGCTGCAATGGTAATAACAAATAATCGACGCATACAATTTGCATATATTTTCGAGACTGAGAGAATATCTGATCATTGTGCCACAGAGAATTGCTTTAAGTTCGGAAGTTAATTTCATTATCTCCGCCTCCCTATTTAAGCGTGCACTCTACAATAATTGAAATACAGAATAAAAGATTAGCTTTTTCTGTGTGACGCGCACTAATAGCAAGTGATGGAATGGTAGTGTTACAAGAGAGGGGAACAATTACGGAGAAGTGTTTAAGCATTGCCATCAACGATCATACGTACATGTGTTGCAAGAAACAGATCCAGTGAAGGACTGATATCATAATGACTAGGTTAATCATAAAAAAATACAAATCTGATACTGGATTGGTTCAGTATATTCATGATTAAGACCTTTTTAGGCATTAAAGATGAGGAAACAAACAGCTTTCCTGGGGTCCCTTTTTTTTGGGGCCCCACCCCTTCTTTTTCCTCAAAAAAAAAAAAAAAAAAAAAAGGAAGAAAAAAACTGGTGCTTTGTTGTCAGGCTTTTCACGCACATAACACATATTCATGCGGACGTGTTTAAGCATTTTTCTGCTAGCATAAGCATGCCGTGTTGTCGCTCCTAACTGACTTTTTCAGTTTTTAACAGTTAACATCTTGCCTACTCTGCTATCTTATTTCTTCAAATAACCTTTTTATACTGGGTGAAAAAAAACTCAGATATAATACAGGTTAAGATTTTGAGAACACCAAAACAGTCTGCCTTTATTAGTGCTGCTGATTCAGGTGATTCGGATTTCTGGTAGCCATGTGTAATTTAGTTAGTGTGTGATTCTGAGAAACAGTTTTAACCTAATCCTGAAAAAAAACTAAAATATTAAACAGTTTATAACATTGCTCATTAAAAAAAAAAAGTTCCTCAATCAGCAAATCAGCAGTTTAGACTGATTTCTGAAGGATCATGTGTCATTGAAGACTGGAGTAATGGCTGAAGGAAATTCAGCTTTGCCATCACAGGAATAAATTACATTTAAAATATATTCAAATAGAAAATGGTTATTTTAAATTTCACAATATTACTGTTTTTACTGTATTTTAGATCAAATAAATACAGCCTTGGTAAGCATAAGATACCTCAAAAACAAAACAAAACTCTGCTATAATATTATAAATTATATGAATTATTTATAATAAGTTATATAATTATTATTTATAATCAGTTTATATATATATATATATATATATATATATATATATATATATATATATAAATTATTATATATAATTCAACTGATTATAAATATTATTTATTATGTTGGATTAATATTATATTATGTAATATTATAAATTATATATAAATTATGTAATTTGTAATATACATTAAAAACACAAACACATTCCAAATGGGTTTTATATCATATTGTATATCAATAACATATTGAATATCATTCCAAAAAGTCACATTCCATTATAGCTCACATGGTGTGCCTTTTACAGAATATTTATAACCAAATACCACTGAAAACAGCTCACATGTGTCCATAGATATGTCTCCACAAAGGTCATTGATCTCACATTGACCACAGAGCCGTGAAACTTCCCAAGCTAATTGTGTCTTTGTCAGAACTGCCAATAGAGCTTGAGAAGTGTAAAGAGTTATATCACTGAACCCAAGGGAACAGGACTCTATCCCTCCCTAGCCAATATAACTTTCCTTCTGCTGTTCTGACTGATGCTCATTAGGCATTACTGTATACTCTACAGGTGAAATACCCAATTTACCAAGGCAATGCTAATCATAAAGGCATCAGATGCATCAGTGTCCTTGAACAAAGAACTGAGTAATTATGGAATGATTTTACTCAATAATTAACTTTTATTTTTATTAAATTTAAAGTTTTTACAATAGTTATGGATGCAAATGAAGTAATTGCAAAAACAATTTTCATCAAGCCTTATTTGCTACATATTTGAAGCTGTCTGAAGCTTCCATCTTCAGGAGGTTGGTGATTGTTTGCATTCCACTGTATTCACATTACACATTCAGTTTAAATCTAAAACTGAAGCCAGTAGACTGTAGCGCAGACTAAGTATAAAGCTGTGTGGAGGGCCGTTTGTAATGCATCCCCATTGTAACAGCTTCATAAATTATCTTAATTAAGAATACCACCTGGAGCTCTATCCTATTGATCAGTCAGACAGCACTTCATCAAATCTAAGGTTGCCTAGTCAAAAAAGCAACATGCAACTTAATTCAATGGCATCTTTTTTTTTAATTACTTCGACAAGAGAATTTCTGCATTTTATGAAGTTTCTTGTTTTTCAACATCGCCGTGTTTTGTATTTTTAATTCTCTGGTCTTTTTGATGGCTTGTTGCTCTTCATGTGGTGCCAATAGGCTGTGGTTTCTAAAAGGATATATCCTTTCAGGGAATGGCGTGTATAAATATTTTGCCATTGATGAATACATTAGGCCCCAGACGATCCCACTCTTCTTCTTTGATAGTTGACTGCCAAGCCCCATGTGATGTCATAGTGGCAGGACTTGGGGCCCAAGGCGAAATGTCTACACACTTGAGCAGGATGAATCTTACTCCCAACGATGGCCTCTCTGTTCAATTTTGCATCACTGTTTACACTTTATACCACATTTTTAGTCCATGGAGTGCACACGCAGTTTGTTTGAGGTCATGCCACAATGTGAATCAAGTTTAAGTATTTTAATTTAGTTTTACCATAACTATGTTTAACAAACTGCACTTAAAGTTTCAAGCAGCAGTTTCAGATTGTTTCATAGTTTGATATCACAGTTTCTGTGCAACAGAAATGATCTTGAAGCAAAATTAAAGGTGTCTGGCCCATAGAGTTTTAGAAAATAAAGTCTTAAACATACTTTTCATACTTTCATTGCCTTATTTAATTTGTCCACTAGTAATGTTTATATACAGACGCCACATCTGGACTACAGGTGTAATAATTTCACAGCTAGCATTTAATGTATTCTGAATACAATTCAATTCAAAACACTTACATATTCTTTCTGCACTTCCTACATCATTTTACAAAATTTAAGTGTATTAATACTGAAGTGGTTTTGTTTAATTGAATCTTTCTTTATATAATCTTAATTTTAAACTTAATAATAAATATGTTTCTTAATGGATTTTCTGTAACATCTGCTAACGTCCACTGGAACTGTCACTTCCACCTCCAACCACAAGTGTTTTTGCATTTTGACTCTAATTCAACTGCATCCTGTTCCTGTATAAATACGCCATCTATTTCCTATGCTCTTTCCAGAGTCTTTTTTGCCATTCCAGTAGCGTTTCTGAGCGTTATTTCCCTTCTTTGTTTTGATTCTCCTGTTATCTGTTTATCTGAATGTTTTCTGGATTACCCTTTTGCCTATTGATTTTGTATTTTTGTTGTGGACGGTTTACCTGGTTATCGACCCCCTGCCTGTTGCTTCTGACCTCAACTCTGTCTTTTCCCTTAAATAAATCTGCAAATGGATCGTACCACCGCCTCTGCCTCCAATCCATTACAGAAGACTTCACCTTATTCGGATCCAGCAGAATCACCACCATTACAAGCCACTTTCTCTTCACATGTGGCCATGTTATGAGAGCACCATCACCAACTTCATCTGTTGCTATGAATGAAGTGCTAGGCTATCTTAATCAAAAATCCTATTCGTTCAGCTAACAAGCAACCTAGCACAACAGCAACACCGAACTTCCCCATGGCATCTGGCATCTTATTAAACCCTTTCCTAGCTTTACCTGATAAGTTTGATGGCGAACTGGCTCACTGCAAGGGTTTTTTTCAACAATGCTCTATCCTTATCACCCAGCAGCTAATGGCATTTCCTATGGAGGAATAGAAAGTATTTATTACCTCACTGTTTTACAGGCAGGCACTAGATTTGGCAACCACAGAATGGGAGCATGATTTAGCAATTCACCCCTTTCTGGACCATTATCAGGATTGGTTCAACAAGTTTTTTCTGCACTCTGAGGGTGACGAGAGTGTGGAAAATCAACTGATTATGCTTCAACAAGGTAACAGCATGGCTGCAGATCATGCGTTCACCATCCGTACCCTTGCAGCTCAGACTGAATGGTCTGACCTGCCATTAAAACTAATTTATCACATGGGATTGAATCACTCTCCTCAGGCCAAGTTGGCTAGCTGGGATGAGCAGCTTTCCTTTGAACAGTTCATCCAGCTTTCTATTATGATGACTATCTTATCTGAACTGCCCACTGACCTTCTCCAACCACTACCCCTGCCCAAGTGCCTCTGATCCCATATCGGAATCGACTTCCTGAAAGACTTACCAGCATCTCAAGGTAACACCCCCATCCTTGTCGTTATTGACCATTATTTTATCTAAGGCTTGTCATCTAATTCCTCTTAGCAAACTCCCTACTGCCCTGGAGACCGTCGAGGCTCTATTTCAGAATGTGTTTTGGTTTTATGGACTCTCAGAGGACATTGTATCAGACAGAGGACTGCAATTCATCTCCCAGATATGGAAGTCCTTCTGTGGTTTGCTTAATATAAACATCCCTCTCATATCCAGGTACTATCCCCAGTGTAATGGCCAAGTGGAAAGACTTAATCGGGAGGTGGGACATTTCTTGAGGACTTAGTATGGCCAGAACAATCTGCATGACTGGAGTTAGTTCCTTCCTTGGGCTGAGTATGCACAAAACTCCTTGAGAAATCCTTCCATGGGTATGACTCCCTTTCAGTGCATCCTGGGTTTTTACTGGTGGGGTCGGGAGGCTGTAACGAAGCTGAGGGTCCTCCTGCACACCCTCTAGAGGCTGATGGTCTACCGAGTCCACACTCTTCTTCCCTCATGCCAGAGGGGTCATTGTATCTTCTGCCTGGTGGACTGGGTTCCAGCAGATGACATCTTTGGTAATGTAACATCTGCCTCTATAACTGCCACTTCCATATGAAGGTATTTTTGGTGCAAAACAACTGAGCATCTGTGACAGCGGAATTTGTAGTTGTAGAGAATAGCCACACATGTGTACCAGTAAATTTGAAGTCAGACACAAAAAATGCAAACTTGTAGATTTTTTTCTCTCTCCAAAACACAACACAATAGTTACACCTTCTCAAATCCTTCACTGCAGGTGCACAAATCCTATTATTCGAATCACATATCAAGAAACTCGTACGCTCACATGTTTTGCTACTATTACTGCAGTGAATATGGTGCAAAACACAGTCACACACCTGCATCAAAAATGTAAAGTCACGGACGAATTTTGTACATCCGCAAATCAGTATGTAAATTATTACAATGATATTTGCACACTTGTAGAATGTTTTCTCTATGTTTTTTTTCTTATACAGGTATACCCTTACCTTATACAGGCAAAAATGTAAATAAACTGAAAAGTACTATTGCTGACAATACAGTAATAATAATTTAAATGAAAATACAGTAATAATACATCAGTCTACTGTAAAATTTACTGCAATCTCTTTACAGTGTAGTTTAGGTGCCTATCAGTTGGCACCTGAATGAGCAGGGGGGAAAAAAAATAATAATACAAACTTTCACGAGCTGCAAGCATCTTCCGGAGCATACAGCAGCAAATACCAATAAAGGTACATTTTCTTTCTTTTTCTGAAATCCACTACGCTTATTCTATACATTTGTTATTAATTTAAATATAATAAATATATTTAATAATCTTGTATATAACACTCTCATAATAATCTATTTAATGAACGGGTTAATTAATCTTTTATAAAGCCTCTTTGTGAGTTGAAGCAGGGATGGGCAAACGTGGTACTGGAGGACCACTGTCTTGCAGATTTTAGCTTCAACCCTAATCAAACACACCTCAACCAGCTAATTAGGATTACTAGAAGGCTACAGGTGAGTTTTATCAGGGTTGGAGCTAAACGTATTAAACTAAACTTATATTTAAACTACAAACAAATGTACAGTATAATGGTGAGTGAGTTCAGAAAAAGAAAGAAAAAACATACCTTTATTGGTTGCCGCTGTCCACTCCAGAAGATGTTCGCAGCTCGCGAAAGTTTTTTTTTCCTCTCTGCTGATATGCGCCCAAACTAGCTCTTCCGATTGGCCAAAATTCTCTGATCTCTGAACAGTGCCCGCCTTTGCCTCTACAGATGCACAAATCACTTTTGCACCATATTTCACACAGATGTGTGGTGCAAAAGGGAGCGTGCGCAAAACTTGTCATTTGCAAGTGAAAAACAGGTTCACGCCGTTGTCGTTATGCACTTGTGTTTGTGCTAGAAAAAGCATCCAAGAAAAAAACATGTATAACATGTACATATGTAAGAAAACATTCTACAAGTGTGCAACTCTCATTGCAAGAATTCACATACTGATTTGCGGATGTACAAAATTTGTCCGTGACTTTACATTTTTGATGCAGTTGTGTGAATGGGTTTTTCACCATATTCACTGCAGCAATAGTAGCAAAACATGTGAGCGTATGGGTTTCTTGATTTGTGATTCACTGAATATGATTTGTGCACTTGCAGTGAAGGATTCGAGAAGGTGTAACTGTTGTGTTTGTGTGAGAGAGAAAAAAATCGACAAGTTTGCAACTTTTGTCTATGACTTCAAATTTACTGGTACACATGTGTGGCTATTCTCTACAACTACAAATTCCGCTGTCACAGACAGTCAGTTATTTTGCACCAAAAATACCTTCATACTTCCACCTCCAACTATGAGAGGGCACCTTTGCTTGAGTTTTGACTATGACTCTCCTGCTTCCTGTTTGCATTTTTTCTTCCTGTATAAATACACCAGCTATTTCCTACGCTCTTTGTGAATACTTGTTTGCCTTTCCATGAGCATTTCTGAGCGGTTTTTTTCTTCTTCCCCTTGTTTGTTTTGATTCTATCATTGTCTCTTCCATAGTTTTTTGAGTAACCCCTTTGCCTATCGGTTTGGTACTTTGTACTGTGGACTATTATTTACTTGGCTATCGGCCCCCTGGCTTTAATTTTTGACCTCAACTCTATCTTTTCTCTTAAATAAATCTGTAAATGAACCATACTGCCGTCTCTGCTTCCAATCCATTACATTTTCATAGTTAAAGATTGAAAGTCTGTCTTGGACAAGGGTACAAATTGTATACCTCAGTGGTTCTCAACCTTTTCTCCAAGGCCCTCCCCCCTCTCCGAAACAATACTGCAAGGCCCCCAACCTTTTCTATTCACATAAATCTTTGTTTTCTAGTATTATTACTTTGAAATTCTCTGTTATTACTTTTTGAACAAAATATTCAAGATTTTTGGAAACATACTGTACAAAAATGTCATTGCAGACATTCTTTACAACCTAAAAGTACTTTGCTTAGTTACTTTGCTTAGTGACTTTACAGTCATTTTAACAAATAAGCACAAGTAAACCTATCACATCAAACAAGACCACGGGGAGATGCCAAAGGACTGCATATAATTACTATACGGATCCATTCAGAATTACTAAACACACCAAAATACAAATGAAAAATAAAACATTCTGAATGTGTGGAAACTGAGCAATCTGAAGGCAGGTCGACATTGTCAGTGAACAGTTCCTCTGTCAGAACAAGCAATCATGTCTATGTATGGAGCATCTGATGCCCATATGTACATAAACACCACTGATCCTCACAAAATCTCCAAAACAAGTGAGCATCTGTTATAAAACATTCACAATACATTAGTTTTGACAACTACGCTATGTTCATGCAGAAATATGATGTTATAGTGATCAGTGCACCACAGATGAACATACATGGTTTGTTTGTACATCAATGTGCTACTAATGTACAACTTCTGTATGTCACTGTAATCGTCCTTACCTTGAGTACAGTCATCATCCATCAGAACTTTACTAGCCTGCTTTATCGAACTGAGAGATGTAGTTGCCTATCATATGCTGCTGGAGCGGTTGAGTGTTTTGAGCTACCATTCAGTCTGTATTTCACACAGCACAATAATAAATTACTTGAGCTACTCCAAAACAATCACAGAATATGTAAAAGATTTTTACAATTTTTTTTTATTTAACATACTAATCATAAAATGAGTGAATGAAATAAATATATTAAGTTACTGTTAAGTTAGCTTGTGGTCCCCCTGGAGGATCACTGAAGCCCCCTAGAGGGACGCATATACCACCGCCCCCCATCCCCCCCACCCCCCCCCCCCCCCCCCCCGCCATTTCTCCAAATCTAAAATCTTCTTTTAACAAAAATAGAAAAGTTTCAATCTGTTAGTTTTAATAAAAATGTGGGACATAGAATTGCCTGAAGTTGGACAAGAATAAACAGGTGCTATAAAAGACATACCTGACCTTTATGAGTGATTAAATATGTATGGATTTTATACACAATCTTCATGATACTTTCAACTCTGTACTAACTTAGAAGAGCTTATGAAACAAATCTAGAAAAAAATATTTCTCCATGATATTTTGCATATTTTGAGATCACTGTAGGCCATTGCCCTCCCGCACAAATAAGAGGCTGTTTATCCTGTTAAACAGGAAAGGAAGTTGGGGCAGTTCCTTAAAAAAAATCGAGACCCGCAGTTTGCCTTTCACATAGCCTGAAACTTACACTTTTTAATTGCTAATGTTTAATGCATACGGACAAAGAAGATTACTTATTTGAAAAGTGCACAGTACTGGAGTTACTCTTACTGGCTTTTCTTTCATACATTGATTCATCTTTTTCACAATAGCTGTCAAGAACCTTTCCTCTGTTTTTGAAAAAATATTTTAGACGTTAACACGATCAAAACAAAGGTTAGCCCACATATACATTATACAGAGAGAGACAGAGAGAAAGCTGGCATGAGCTGAGCTATCGAACTTGTGTCCTGGTTTCCTTGATAGATAATGATCTCTTGAAACAGTGTGGTGGTATGATTTTTTTTCAACGCATACTTTTTTTGTGTTGCAGTTGCAGTGCAGAGATGAAAGCAGGTTCCAGGCTTAGGCACCACTAGACATCTGACTGAGGCAGGTGTTAGATATGCTGATGACTGGCGGAGACTAAAGACAATACAAATTTGAAGTGAAAACGCTACTGGCACGCCTCCTTTGTTCTTAACACATGAAGCCCCCATGACAATCAATTATTCATCCTATTGTACATGCCTGTATGTGTGAGCGTGCTGAAACATACACATACAGTACACTATCGGCTCGTGCGCTTGTCTCGGGGAGGGCACAAACGTGTTAGAGAGTGTGCATATCAAAGTATGTATGTACGCACACACATATTAAGGCTGTTACCTCTATTTCACAGAGAAAAGGTGGCTGTTTAGCACTGAGCTCCACAATTGCTCCATGCAGGCTCACCAACTTGTGTGCAAATCCCTGCACTAGTGTTCTTTTAATGATAGGATCAGGGGGGAGATTTGGTGGCTAAAGTGCAGCTTCAGTTATTTGAGAGAAAGAGAAAGGAAGACAGCGGGGTGGGTCGTGCGTGTGTTGGGGAGGGGGGTTTGAGATTCTGTGCATAGGGGTTGCTTTTCAAAGAAATGCAGGCTCGAAGCCATTGGGAGACTCCTTTGACTTTAATCTTTTCGCGCGCCTTTGAAAATTATAGCCGAGGACTGTGCCTTGCTTCATTAAGAGACATGTTTCGCTCCTTCTTGTGTAGTTTCAGCCAGGATTTTTGCACTTGGTGCTTATTTCGCTCCCCTCACCCCAACACGCGCACACATACACCCTTGTTAAAGTGCACCTCATGTTAAGGGCCAATCACTCTTGAAGTGTTGTATGCAAATATACACATTCCTTCTCATTGACCTGTGTAACACAGTTCGTAGTCACAGGAAGAAGGAGGCGGGAACCGGCGAATATTTAAATAAAACTTTAATAATAAAATAAACACAAAACAGCGCGACAGCCCCTCGCGGACGACTGTCACGCACAAACAAAACCAAAACACAAAATAAACTCCAGGCCTGGTCCTCTCTCGTCTTTCACTGTTGTCACTACTCCTTTTTATCCTTCCGGAGCTCCTCCGTGAGACTCGAGACCAGTGAGTGGTGCAGGTGTCGCTCATTATCAATTACTCCACCGGCCTCGCTCCGTTCCCACGGCTCTCGGCCCTGCCCCTCTCGTCACAACCTGCTTTTGTCCTTTTTCTATTCGACTGACCTCTGACCTTTTCAAATGAAAGGTGCCGTTTTTGCTCACCTGTCATTTCATGCCTGGGTCATTTGTATTTGCTCTCTATAATTTCCAATGACTCACATTTCCAAACTCATTGGATTGGAGAATATTAGTTATCAAAATACTAGTTGTGGGACACAAAAGCAAAAAAGGCTTGGGTCGTATTAAAAAAATAAATAAAAAATACGTAAAAGTAGCTCTAACTTGGACATTTAAAAGGAACTGGATAATTGGATGCTAAAGTAGAATGTGAAAAGGGAGATCAACTCTTCTAATACAAATAATGTTCATTAATACTTTTTTAATTCTTTAAAAATATACTGAAATCAGCAGTTGGCATAATTTTTAAATAAGAATAATGTGGTTTTAAAAAAGCTTGATTTCGAAACAGCTATGGTAAAATCCTAAACTGTAAAATGACCATAAAAAACTACAGATTTTGCAACTAAAAAAATACAAATATATATATATATATAGATAGATTTTTCAGTGCTGGTTAAGTATTACAACATTGCGCGTGTCTAATGTGCAAAACAATGAACAATCCCCGACATGGAGAAGAAAGGAACTACAAAAAAATATATATTTTTCGTGTATTTTTGGTATTGTCACAATCTCCAGCTGGAGTGCCCATGAGCTCCTCTAGAGGGCACTCCATTATGTACCTTGCCATTCACTCAGGACTCCATTTCCCATAATCCTTTGTCTGGACTCATCAAGTGCATCACCTGTCTCTCATCAGATCTCATCATCAGTTCACAGCTGTCTCACATTAGTAGGACTATAAGAATAGCGCACACACTCTCTGTTTTCGCTGGTGATTGAATGTTGTATAGCTCGTCCATGGTTTCTAGGTTTCTGTGTTTCTCTGTATCCTTGTCTTCGTGTTTTGATCCCTCTACTGTTTTCTCGTTTATGATTGTTTTGCTGCCTGCCCTGACCATTGCCTGATTATCTGGATTACTCTTTTACCTTGCCACTGCATCGTTGTTTGCTATTGTTGACCACGCCTGTTTGACTACACTCTTATTAAAGCCTTGTATTTGGATCCCCACTTCATTGTCATGCCTCCCTCGTTAGAATGGGAATCACCAGCCATACCCGAATCCAGAGGCTTTGTGAGCATTTACAGATTAATCATAGACCCAGTCGATCAGCTACTTCACCTTCGGTAAAAGGACCTGTTTATTGAGGATTATGTTCACCTATTCTGTGAGTTTTCGTACCGTGTGCCGTTTTATGATGAGACTTTGTTTAAGGACTTGTTCCGTTTTGGACTCAATGAGCCTATAAAATCATTGTTACCCGGAGGGGACTTTAATGGTAATTTGAGGGACATCATGGATTTTGCACTCTTCTTAGTTGGTTCCCCTTTTACCATGGGAGAAGCAGAGTCTCGCCCCAAAATGGCTGCCAACCCAGAACCTGTTTTCAAAATGGCTGCCAATCCAGAGACTTTTTGCAAGATGGCTGCCATTCCTGCGTCTCGTCCCATCATAGCCGCCATTTCAGAGTCAAGGCAAGTCACAGCTGATCTTCCTGAGTTAAGTCAAGTCACAGCTGAACTTCCTGAGTCACTTCATGTCACAGCTGATCATCCAGAGTCTCGTCATGTCACTGCTGATCGTCCAGAGTCTCGTTACGTCACAGCTCATTGTCCAGAGCCTTGCCGCGTCACAGCTGATCGTCCAAAGCCTCGTCATGTCGCAGCTGATCTTCAAGAGTCTCGTCACGTCTCAGCTGATCTTACAGAGCCTCGTCACGTCTCAGTTGATCTTCCAGAATCTCGTCACATCTCAGCTGATCTTCTCGAGTCTCATTACGTCTCAGCTGATCATCCAGAGCCTGCTCATGTCAAGCCTGTCAAGCCAGAGCCTGTTCACGTCAAGCCTACCAAGCCAGAGCCTGCTCACATCAAGTCTGCCAAGCCAAAGCCTGTTCACATCAGGGCCACCACACCAGAGCCTCCGGCCTTTAGGGATGTCAGGCCACTGTATTCAGCCATCACGGATGCCACTCCAGTGTTCCAGAGCATCGTGAATGTTGTATTTGAAGACACAAAGTCAGTTCCAAGGCGTTCAAGGCTGGCATCCAGCGTGGATGACCCTCAGTTCGTGTCGGTGCAAGCTGCAGGCATTCCAAAGGTCTCTACGCTCATGAGCTATGCAAACTCAATGCTCATGAGCTATGTAGACTCTACAATCACGAGCTATGCAGACTCTACCCTCATGAGCCATGCAGTTTCCATGCTCTCTAGTGACACAGTTTCAACACTCTCAAGCCTGCTGGACAAATAGACAATGTACTCTCTGTCCTGCCAATTATGGCTATGGCCATTATCTGTGTTTGGGCCGCACACACCACTGTAGTTTCCCCAGAGGTGGCAGCATTCACTGCAGAACCTCCCGAGGTGGTGGTGCCCACACTACTCCCCGAAGCTGATCGCAAGTCTAGTCCAGAGAGGGCTCCTGTTCCCGAGTCCAGCCCAGAGAGGGCTCCTGTTCCTGAGTCTAGACCAGAGAGAGCTCCTGATCCCGAGTTTGGCCCAGAGATGGTATCTGTTCTAGACCAGAGTCTAGTTCAAGCTCCAGCCCCCAAATTTGTCCCAGAGCTCACTCCAGCTCCCAAATCATTACCTGAGAATGTTCCAGTTTTTTCTAAGGCGGCATCTGCTGCAGAACCTCCAGAGGTGGCGGGGGTGTTTGCTTCAGATACTGTTAAGACAAGGGTGCCCACTAATGAACTCGTTGTCTGTCCTGATGACCAGTCTCGGCTTTAGAAGCCAATTATGAATTCTCAGCCCTGCCTGTTACGGTCGCTAAGTGTAACTACCTCGGAATTCACTCAGTGCCCTGCCATGGCCAATAAGGCCGATCCTGAACTCCCTGATTGTCCTGTCACGGCTATGGAGGCCGTCTGTGAACTCTCTGCCTGTCCTGTTATGGCTAAGAAGGCCATTTCTGAACTCTTAGTCTGTCCTGTTCTGACCAAGGAGGTTGTTTCTGAACTCTCTGACGTTCGAGCAATGGTCAAAAAGTCTGCCCCTGAACTCTCTGCTCACCCTCTTACGGCCAAAGATGCCATTTCTGAAATGTCTGCCAGTCCTGTTACGGCTGCTGAGGCTATTGTTAACCTCTCTGTGCTCTATGTTCCAGTTCTGCCTGATCCGCCTTGGTGGCATCCTGCACCATCAGCTCCGCTGAAGTGGTCTTCAGCTCCATCAGCTCCACCCTGGTACTCATCTGCTCCACTGTTGGGATCTTTGGGCCTGTCTGCTCTGCCCTGGTGGGCTCCATCTCCGCTCTGGTGGTCTTCAGCTCTGCCTGCTCCACCCTGCTGGTCTTCTGCTCCTCCGTGGTGATCCTTAGCTCTGTTCTGGTGGTCTTCTGCTCCGCTTTGGTTGTCTTCAGCTCTGCCTGCTCCGCCCTGGCTCCCTGCTCCGTCGGCTCCACCCTTGCTCACTGCACCCCCCTGGCACTCTGCTCTGCCCTGGCTCTCTGGCTGCTTTCCAGTCTGTTACATTGCATGCGTGCCCACTACTGGAGAAACCCTTGGAATGAGCTGAACTGGAACGTCCTAAGCCCTTGATCCCTTTTAATCCACTATGTAGTAGGTTTATTGTTTAAATTTTTACCCTTAAGAATTTGTTTGGTGCAGCATTCCATATGTATATAGGTATGCTTGGGCTGTTATAAATGTTTTAAAAAATAATTTGTATATTATAGAGTTGTTTGGGGTGGGGATAAATTAAACGCGATCTTCGATGACATCACAATCATGTTGCATTGTGGTCTATGGAGTAGTCTGAAGTGTGCATATGAAGCAGACTCGCTCCATTCTGTACCTTGCCATTGACTCAGGACTCCATTTCCCATAATTCGTTGCCCGGACTCATCAAGTGCATCACCTGTCTCTCATCAGATCTCATTATCAGTTCACAGCTGTCTCACATTAGTAGGACTATAAGAATAGCACACACACTCTCTGTCTTCGCTGGTGATTGAATGTTGTATACAATAGCTCTTCCGAGGTTTCTAAGTTTCTGTGTTTCTAGTTTCTCTGTTTCCTTGCCTTCATGTTTTGATCCCTGGACTGTTTTCTCATTTATGATTGTTTTACTGCCTGCCCTGACCATTGCCTGATTATCTGGATTACTATTTTGCCTTGCCACTGCCGTTGTTTGCTGTTGTTGACCACGCCTCTTTGACTGCGCTCTTATTAAAGCCTTGCATTTGGATCCCCACTTCGTTGTCACTCCTCCCTCATTACAGGTATATTGGAAGTTGCTTAAAAACCAGCCTATCAGATTAGAGTTTGTCAGATCGAGAAAGTATTTTCCAGCTCTCACCTTAATTTTCATCAGAAGTTCAGCATCACATGCATCTAAATTGTACCCTGAGTTAATTTCCCACAAGCAAAAATAATTATATTTCTCTCATACTGACATTACCAAGGTGTCTTCCCAGGATGGTGTTTCCCAGTTTTGTCTTAAAGGCCAGTATAGATTGTCACCACTGATGAGATGATGATTAGTGTCTTCCAAAGAGACAACAGTGCTAACAGGGTGCTTTTTTAGCTTTGTTTTAAGAGGACACACTTCAAGGACACAGTGTTGTCTGCTGAGGAACAATATATGTGTAGTGAGAGAAATACCTCACCTTGCTACAATTTGAGCCCAAAAGATCCAAATGAGTGCTGACAGAAGCAAGGCGGGCAGGAGTGGGATCTCTCACAGGGGATTTTTCTCTTCACCGTCGCTATCTGAGACACTTGTCGCAGGTTTGCCAGCCAGGCTCCCCCTTAAAATGTGAAAGACAAAAGGGGGAAAATGCTCTGCTGACAGAGAAGGATAGTGAAGAGAAAACATAGCAACCTTCATACAACAAACATTATTGTTTATTTTTTATTTAATTAAAATCCCACAACATTTAACATGTTTCTTCATTGAAATGAAACATGCATTTGATATCTAAATCAAGGAAATTCAACATTAAGTCCTAGTTGCTTAAAAAATTAATGATTTGCAAAAAGATATTTTAATGAACCAATACAGTTTTGTACTGTAAGTGGTTTTTAGTCTTATTGAGTTCCTTAAGACATGTCACTTGTCTTAAAACAGTATGTGAAGGATTCATCTATGCATTTATAGTTGTTTTTATTGTAATTTTTGTCATGATACACTTTACTTTTATGATGCGTCAAGATTTTTAAATAGCTGTTCTACTAGAAATGCATCACAAAAAGGTAAAGCTGACCACAACATGTTTCATGCCGACTTCAGACACTTATGTCCATTAACTCAACATTAAATTTTAGTGCATCTGATGTGACAGGGTTCAAGAGGAAACTATTCTAAAATATTCAACCTAATCTGTACCAAATAAATTGATTAGGTGACTATCAGACTGATAGCACCAGCAAAACAAAGGACACATCAATGAAACCATCTCTAAATCAAACCCTCATCTCTGAGTTTCAAGAGTGGACTTAACCAAACAAAAACTCTAACCAAACATACAAATATAAAAAGACAGAAAGAAAAGGAGAGTCTCCAGTATGTTTACATTCAACAAACAAAGCAGTGGGACAACTCTTTGATCCATCAATCCCTAAGCAAACCTCGGCTTGGGAGTTTGGATACAGTGACACATTCACACAGAAATAAGGCTTTATCAACACTGGCAAAGGCAGAACTCATCACAAGCACAAACTTTTATTTGTGGGTGGAGTGATGCCACCAATTATAGTTACAGAGTGACGGTAGAGTACAAATATGGTTGTGTTGTGACTTACTGTAGGTTCTCTCTATTTTTGAATGAATCTCCATATTGTGAATGAGCTTTTGCACAACTACCATGTACCAGAGGGAAATCAGTATACTTTAACATAAATATGTATGATACATTTTTATTTAATCTTATTTTCAAAAACCCCAGATGCAAAATACAATTAGTGTGATTATTTTTGTAAGTTTTGCAATTTAAATAATTAACTAATTCTAGAACTGACATTTGTTCATTTCCCATTTGTCTGTTTATATGACCTCTGTCAAGGCAACATTTTAAATTGTTTAAAATGTAAAACATGTTACTTTCATTGAACAATGATCAGTGCAATAATGTAATTAATTACACACAATTATCATGCTATCAGTTTGCCAGAGTAATGAAAGTACTATATTGTGCTGTCAAGTCCCTTGGCAAACAATGCTGTCTACAGTAGAATATTATATTATGTCCACACGGGTGGTGAGTTTACTAAAATAGATTATATTTAAAAAAAAAAAAAAAAAATTTTTGCTAGTTTTACTATTCACTAGTTGTCACGCTGTTGCTGTGCCAGAGAACAGGCAGGACGACGAGGATGAAGGATACCAGAACACTTTAATGAATACACGAGAGGGTAGGAGCACACGCACAGGGTAACATTCACAATAACTGACCAACTGGAACACAATGGACAGGAACTGATATAGGGTGGATAACGAGGGGCAGACAGGTGAGCACAATGAGGTGATTAACTAATAATGAGAACAGGAACAACCAAATAAGGACACAGAGGGAGAAACCATACTAGACAGTCCACAGGGGTGTGACACTAGTATTATTTCTTTTTCTTTTTCTGTCTATTTGAGTGCCTACACATTATATTTGATATATAGCCTTTAAAAGTTTATATCAATGAAATCCTAATCAAAATAACTCAAAGTAAGATTCCATTAATTAAATAATGTGAAGTAGCACAACTGATTTCAACACTGGGAATTATCTTTTTAATCAGTAAATTTGCATATTAAAATTATTTCTGAAGGATCATGTGACACTGAAGACTGGAGTAATGGCTGCTGAAAATTCAGATTTACCATTACAGAAATAAAATATATATTATTCAAACAATTGTTCTCAGTATTTCACAATATTACTGTTTTGGACTGTATTTTTGATCAAATAAATGCAGCATAATTTTAGTGAGCATAACTGTTAAAAATCAATCAATCAATCATACCAACACCAATCTTTTGAATAGTGTATGTACTGTATATATATATATTGTATATATATATATATATACAAATTTAAATAGTAGAACAACAAATTAATATGTTTTCATTCACTATTATTGCCGATTATTATTATTATTATTATTATTATTTGCTTAACCACTTTAAAATGGCTTTTTGGTTGCTTTTAGTCAGAAAACGTAAAGAAAATGACACACATACAGCATGATAATATAAATTCACTTACCTGGCCTATCACTTGAAGCAAACATCCATCCCTTCTTAAAAGTCTGTGTTAAAAGAGAGCTGCCTGTTGTGCCATTTAATTAAGCCGACTGCTGTAGCATATCCAGTTTTTTTTATTTGTATATATACTGTTTGAATGGCAGCTTGGTAAATCTGTTGGTGATCAAATATTCAATATCGCTACTCATCATAAGTACTTGGTACATTATCAGCGCAGTGGGAGACATTCAAACTAATATCACGTAATTTATGTCTCTATGATGACTGGATGATATACCAAAAGGGAGGCTAGCCTCTCTTGCCAGGTTTCTTTTCTCAACACTCCTCAGCGCTGAAAGGGAACACTCGATGGTGACTGGCTAATTTGTTTTACCAATGGAGGCACGAGAGCTCAGCTCTCCCTCGGCCTCCCCCTCCCCTTCTCTATCATTGGCGGTTGTAATTACATCAGCAGATTCAGCACATTCGCGATAGAAAAGCAGCGCTTTCACGTTATGGTATTACAACTGTAAAATTACAAACAAAAAATACACATTCTGAGACATGAACTGTGAATTTTATTAACATTAAATCGTCCTCTCATTTTCACCTCAAAATTTTGGGGAAGCTGTGCCTCCCCTGACGAGCCGCCACTGTAGTCAAATACTGAAGTATAGCTGTAACTGGTTACTAATTAAATTATAGTTGTGCTTTAGAAAGATCGCAGGGCATTTTTCATGGTTCGTGACTGGAATATCAGGCATGGTAGTTGTCCACAGAGATCTCAGAAACCATGAAATTTGAGATTTATTTTAGAAGATTTCTAAGGCGGCTATGATAAAGATGTATTTTATTGACATTTGCAACATCTTTACTTGACAACACATGATGCCTTTCTATATATATAGGTAGGGGACTGCTTGAGACAGAAGAGCTGTTCCAGTAATGAAGCTTTAATTTGTGGGCCTCCCCTGGAGCAGACTTATAGATGAAGACTCTCTCTCTTTCTCTCTCTTTTGCTCCCAGATACAGCTGTTTTTGTTTGTAGTGTGTAATACTCTAACTATTCTTCATTTGCTATTTGGCATGAGTAGTAGTTTTACATTTCTTATCAATAAAAAGATTATATGCTCGGCCCTACATCCCTTTAGAGACACCTGGGTATTGATCACAGCATTATTCATAAAATTATGGATTTGTGCCCTAAAAATATTCCAAAGTAGATCATTATTATAACGTACAGTATTTCACATATATACTGATAGTTTTCATTAGGGAAAAAAGTTAATATTGTACCCACTGGCAATGCATTGTAAATTCTGGCCTAGTCACTTTTTTTTCTTTTCTTCATCAGAGGACACATAATTTAAAAAGCTGAGAGGTTTTTACCACCCCATTTGATGGTTTTGGCACCTGATAAAAATGATCCATGCGCGAGGATAATGGTGACTGACAGCTCATCACGGACAGAAGTCGCACCAGGTCACATTTTGTTACCTACACCAGTTCAAAGAACATATATCTCACAACCTGATGTGTCACTAGTGTTTGATGCTCAGTTACTAGTTTGATCATGTTGAAATTGAGGAAATGCGTTTAACTGTTTGGCTTTTCTTCTAAAGTTGTCCAGAGATAAGACTCAAGGTCCCGTTGTTGACAGTGAGATTAGAGAGCTCGGCCATGGTTTCAAGTCTGAGACAGCTAGCCTTTTAATGGCTGACATTAAAGCTTGGCCCAAAGACTTATTTCTGTCTAAACAAGCTGAAAGAAAATTCTATTCAGACTTTCACAGTATTGATTCTTTGTAGCATAGTACTGTCAGAGTGAAATATAAAGCAAGACACGCAGCTCCTACAAGACAAATCACTAAACCATTTTGGCCTCATTTTATGTTTAAGTTTATGAGATTAAGGACCTGCTGCCACTATATTCTCACTATTGTCAATACTTAAAAAATCTGTAGGGCATGTAAACAAAAGACCTTGATTAAAGAATTGGAGAAAATTTCAACAAGCTACTCATTACTGTCTATCTCACTTTCCTATCTCACTTCTTTCAGCTTTAGCGCTCCTGGGATGATATGAAATGCTGCTTTATTCTGTTCATCACCTCTTTCCCACTATTCCTCTTTCTCTCCGATCTCCTCACGCTGTCTGTCTGCAATACGTTTACGGGGATGGATCCACAAGGGGGGGAAAAGAGCACAATTTGTAAATAGAAAATATTGGTTTGCCTCATCGCCTGTGGTTATGTATTGCCCATTCTGGGCTCTTTTTTTTTCGATTTTCTCTTTTTTTCCCTTTTCTTTTTTTGCCCACATCTTTTCATGTTTGCACGTCACTTGTACATCACAGGTTTGAGAAATTCCAGTGTGCTTAGCTCCAGGCGCCCTGAGTGCACATACTTACATAACTTTCTGATGTGTTTTGCAGAGGCAGGCTGGTGGGGCAACATTTGAGAAATGTGCTAAGAACCTCAGCACACAACCTTCACCCTTTCAGAAAAGTAGGGTTATGAGCTGAAAGGTAAAAGAAAAAAAAAAGGTTTTATTGTGAATTATGTGTATGTGTGTTCTGGTGATAAAGATAACAGGATAATCACTAAATGCTGAGATGTACTAAATGCAACTGGATTTATTTAAATAATGAAAATTACTAATCAGAAGCAACCCAATAGGCATCATTTACAATAAATTGTTGGTGCCAAGCAGATAGTTGTGCTTTAATACATTGTCTCCTGTCTTTGCCTGCTCAACTAAATGTCCCTTTGGCAGTTTTGAAGCATCCTGCAGTGCGTTTGGATTCAGTTCAGAAGCCCATCTGCCCACTGTGAGCTCTTTCTTAAGTGTCTTAATTATCGTCCAACACTCCTGTGTCATGCTTATAATTTACTCAGAAGTCTCTTATGCTCACCAAGGTTGTGTCTATACAATAAACCTGCAAAATACAGTAACAACAGTAATATTTAGAAATATTATTACAATTTAAAATAACTGTTTTCTATTTGAATATAGATATAAATATAAATATAATGCATTCCTGTAATGGTAAAGCTGATTTTTCAGCAGCCATTACTCCAGTCTTCAGTGTCAGATGATCATTCAGAAATCATTCTAATATGCTGATTTGCTGCTCATGAGACATTTCGTATTATTATTAACACTGAAAACTGTGTTGCTTAACATTTTAGAATCCATAAAGAAAGTTTAAATGAACAGCATTTATTTAATATAGAAAACGTTTAATATACACTTTTAATCAACTGAATGCATCCTTGCTAAATAAAAAAACATTATTTTCTTTATTTTAAAAACCTTCCTGTCCAGAAACTTTTGAATGTAGTGTAATCAGTGTCTTCTGAACCAATAGCTAGAGAACAAATTTTGTTTCATCAGTCCAATAATCAGTTTCACCTGTAAATAAACACATGCGCCAGCCAATGTTGCTGTATTCTTTACCTCTCCTCCAAATCCCACTTTTCCCCTCCATCAATCAAAACAGAGGCAGCTTGCAGACTGGGAACGAGGGCGAACAATATGTTTTGACCTTAAGTACCGCCCCCCAGCTTGCCTTTTGGCACTCGCCCCGCCCACCCGCCTCTCTCTCTCTCTCTCTCTCTCTCTCTCTCTCTCTCTCTCGCCAGAGCCGCCTGAGAATCAATAGCAGAGAGACAATACAAACGAGCAACGACCGCGCAATGCGCGCATGCAACACACACACACACACACACACACACACACACAGACACAGGAAGGATTTTAGATTAGGGATGTTTGTTGAAACTGAGAGTGCCACACAATACATATATAAGACTCTACGGGCATTAGCTGCGATGAGGCGGCTAAGCTTTCATTATTTTCGCCCCGTGTGGCTTTCCATGCCTCATAGGTCAGCAATGACTATTGTTTACTCAAAAGCGCTTATTAGTCCGGCCTTGGGGGAGCTCTCGTAGCTACTTCCCCCACTCCTGCCGCACTCCATCTACTCTGGCAAAATTGCGTTAATTTACCCAGCGAGAATATTAACTATATTATATCAAATAACTGCCACCGACAATTCGCTTGCCAGAGCCGTGACTTCGTTTTAATTGATTTCCTTTCATTCTTTCTGCCCACGTTGATTCGGTTTCCTCTGATAGAATGTTTATTAAAAGCATTACATAAAGAAATATATAAATGTATTATTGCTCGTCAGCACCAAATGCGTATTGTTATAGAGGAATGAACGCCTCATACGCAGGAGATTTTTTTTCCCGCAATGCTGATTTATACGTTTGAATGATACCTCTAAAACACAGCTGGACCATAATACTGAAATTGTTTTAGCTGGTTCATTTGAATAATTTGCAAAGTGTATTTCTTTCTGCAAATGGGGAGAGAGAGAGAGAAAAACACTGGAGAGAAGGAAGCTAAAATATTTTTAGAGCTAATTTATTTAAAATGTGTTTATTCATTTATTTTAAATGGCTTAACTAATAAAAAATGAGTAGGCTTTAGTGTTAAGGGTTTATTTAAAAAAATATATAGAATTAAAAATGGAACAACAGACAGACAAAACTAAAGAATAATGGAATGCTAAATAGAATTTAATGAAATTAAGAGGGATGGATGGATGGATGGATGGATGGATAGATAGATAGATAGATAGATAGATAGATAGATAGATAGATAGATAGATAGATAGATAGATAGATAGATAGATAGATAGACAGACAGACAGACAGACAGACAGACAGACAGACAGATAGATAGATAGATAGATAGATAGATAGATAGATAGATAGATAGATAGATAGATAGATAGATAGATAGATAGATAGATAGATAGATAGATAGAGAACTAAAGAATGATGGAACAATGGAATGATAAATAATTAGAATCAAATTAAAAATGGAATGGTCAAACGATATAGAATAAAAGATAGGTAGACCAGTAGATAGATCAAAAAAAGACTGGAAAGAAGAAAATTAAAATATGTTTCGAACTTGAATTGTATACATACATACATACATAGACACATAAATACATAAAGTTATTTAAAAGGGTTTAACCAACCAAAAGAGCAGAGTTTATTTGGAGGGGTTTAAAAAAAAGGATAGATGAATGGAATTAAAAATTGATAGATAGATAGATAGATAGATAGATAGATAGATAGATAGATAGATAGATAGATAGATAGATAGATAGATAGATAGATAGATAGATAGATAGATAGATAGATAACCAGACAGACAGACAGATAGATAGATAGATAGATAGATAGATAGATAGATAGA
>NW_015505196.1:615999-663886 GCF_001515645.1 Sinocyclocheilus grahami | reverse complement strand
TTTATAGGTAAATAAAAAGATAGATAGATGGATTGAAAAATAGATAGATAGATAGATAGATAGATAGATAGATAGATAGATAGATAGATAGATAAGCATATATAAATAAATAATTTATTCACTTGTGTGTTTAGGGCCCACAACAGACAGGACACGTGCATAAACTGAACATAATATGTGCAAGAAAAAAAAAAAGATTTGTGAAGAAAAGTTGAAAGTACTGTGTTTCTGGATCAGATACAGTGTATATGGAACATATAGCACATCATATGCATTACATCCTCAGACTCACTCAAACACACACTCCAGACCTACTCGTATGTCCCCCAAAGGCCTTAGGGGGAGAAGAGGAGGGTGTAGAGAGGGGCTTTAGTGTAATCACTCTTTCGGGGGTCTGGTGCAGTACATACAGTAGATTGGCTGCACTCTTCTCTCCCAGCCTCCCCACTGGTGGGACGCCTCCCAACATTCCCCATCAAAGTCATCCTTTACTCCAGCTGCCAGAGGATGACAGGAGGGACAAGCTCTTTGTTTCTCTCTTCTTTAAGCACAAGTCTGGGCCAGGCACAGTTGCCTGCAGAAAGGCACTTTATGTGAATGGGTTATGTGCATTCAGTAATGTGTGTAATTCCATTCATCACCAAGTTATGCTTTAATACAATGGTTTTCAATCCTGGTCAAAGGAACCTACAGTACGGCACATTTTCTATGCTTTCTTAAGTGACACGTTCAGTTCAGTTCATAGAGCTCTCTCCTAAAGATCTGATGATCTGAATCAAATCACAAAATGTGATGTGCTGGAGGTCCACAGGATCAGGATAGTAAACCACTGGTATATAGTCAGGTTTAATTATCATTTCTTCCAGAAAAGTGATGATGAAGATGGTCCAAGAACATGAGCACATGAGTACTCAACTTTGATTCACAATCCACCAGTTAAATGAATTAGTACTTTCTGTGGTTGCACAATAATATTCCTGGTTTATGGCACCATTTAACATTTCAATAGGTTGCTTGAGTTGATTGTTTATCAGTTTCAAGTTCATGTTATTAAAAGTGCAATTATACATGAAGCAGGTAAGATTTCTACACCCACAAATTATTTAAATAATCAGTTTTCAAAATACATTATACAAATGACTTAGAATCAGCATAAATCTGTTCATTGTGAAAACAAGTTATCCAGTTAGCAAGTATAAACATGGATCAAATATGGATAGCTGTGAAGCAATAAGTATTCTGATGATAAACCTGGTCATTGTGTATTTAACACACATTCAGTTTAATTAAACACACTTTAATAGCACAAATCATATGCAGTTTGAATACATGAATCTTAAATTTGTGCTTAAAAATATCTCTTTTACTCTAGCCATAATTCTGCTGTTTAAATACATAAATGATTGTCTTTGTTGTAACTTTATGTATTTCGGGTGATTAGGGTCCCTATCGCCCTATTTTTTGTTTGTTTGTTTGCTTGTTTTGTTTCATTTTGACCATATGTACATTATCCCACTTAAATACATGGGTATGAAAAGTGCTTTGAATTAGAATTACTTTACTTCAGACTTAAAGCCTTAAAGGCTAAGAAAAATACTCCTTTACAATGTAGATAACAATCTGCCTGTCAACAAAACAAACCCTGCAATAATAATCAATTCTTTGTTGTAACTTTATGTATTTCGGGTGATTAGGGTCCCTATCGCCCTATTGTTTGTTTGTTTGCTTGTTTTGTTTCATTTTGACCATATGTACATTATCCCACTTAAATACATGGGTATGAAAAGTGCTTTGAATTAGAATTACTTTACTTCAGACTTAAAGCCTTAAAGGCTAAGAAAAATACTCCTTTACAATGTAGATAACAATCTGCCTGTCAACAAAACAAACCCTGCAATAATAATCACATTATTTATTCATATATATTATTATTGATCTGCATTGTAAGTTACCTGTCTTCCTCTACTTTATTTTTTTCTTCTTATTCTGTCCATTATGTCTCTTAGCAACACTTTTGTTTTTTAGTTTCATTTTGTTTTAAATACTTCTATCCATGCATCAGTAATCTTGTAATATGGTAGCAATTCTAACCATCTCAGGTATTATACATTTAAAGTAAATGTTTATAACTGGAAACTTGCAGTGTTGGGAAGGTTGATTTGCAAATAGGTTGCCAAGTTACCTTATTTGAAATGTAATAATAGTGTAACTATTTCGATTAATTTATTAGGTTACACTTTATTTTAAGTTGTCCTTGTTACAGTGTAATTATACATTTAGGTACTGAGTAATATTAATTAACTACATGTACTTACTATATGGATATGGTTAGGGTTTGGTTTAGGATTACTTGTATGTAATTATGCATAATTAATTGCTATTAAAATAGTAAGTGCATGTAATGTGTAACAAGGACACACTAAAATAAAGTGTTACCCTTTATTAAAGTAATGTAACTGATTACATTTGATTACTTTTTGATTACTTTTCTAAATATCTAATGACATTTTATGCTGGCAGGGTTAACTTTAGAATAGCATCACTTTACTAAATGGCCTTTAATGGCAGGAGGCATCGTGCACATCAAAAACAGGCAAAGGAACAAATTAATTTTATTCAACAAATCCTAGCTTTTTACAGAAAATATTCAGATGTAACCTCGTTTGTAATCATTAACAATTAAGTAACTAATTTAATTACACACTTTTTTTCAGTGAATGTAATAGATTAAAGTTACATTTAGTTTGTAATTAAATTACGTAATTCCATTACATGTAACTAGTTAATTCCCAACACTGGCAACTTGATCCATCAAATTTATTTGAATGTAAAGTAATTTAACAAAATCCTAGTGCTAAAATATGGATGGCATCATATTTACTGATGCGCTGAGTGTCACAGCTTAATGTCGCAAAGGAGGAAGCCAATGCAGGGAAGTGAGCAGTTGCGGGGCCCATCTCTTGCCATTAGGTTTAGCTGTTCTCTGAGAGCTGTCAACAGAAGGCACGTTGAGCTGCCAAGCCTCTCTCTGACTGCTCACTCGCCCGAAGCACGCCCCAAGCTCCTCTTTGACTCAAAGTGCTCATTTCTCTACTGTTCCCTTCATTCTTGTGTTCCACTAACACAGAGTGGGGCTGCCTCTCATTCTATGTCACCGAGCGTGTGACACGGAGTGTGTGTGTGTGTGTGTGTGTGTGTGTGTGTGTGTGTGTGTGTGTGTGCGTGTGTGCATGTGTTTATGGGATTGGCATCAATAAGAAGACGAGTGTGTGATGCATTTGTGTATCATGTGATGTAAATCACTGAACACTTTTTCACGTTCCTGTGGGGCTTCAAGCCATGCGAGTGTTCTCTGCGTGAGTATAGGACCATGAACTGCATGATAAGCGCTCAGGGTTTTAAAAGTATAATGGAAGTACACACACAATACCTTGAGTTCTATGCATTAATCAGACGTGGGAAGCACTTTATCGCAGATTGTGAAGGTTAACATTTGGCAAGTAGATCAATGACAGACCCTTTGACCTTTTTTGTCTGGATCCATCAGATAAAAAAGGCATAAAATGCAATTCATAAAAATTACTTGATTATACCTTTTATCTGATAACAAATTGTTCTGTTCTGTACTGATCTGTACTGTTTCAACTGAAATTAATTTTGTTATTTTTTGTCCTGATTGACTTGATCTAAGGGTCTGGAGATATAAAGTCTCAATAAATTATGAAATTCTTGAAAATAATTTTTGCAGCATTCTGGCATGATGTGATCTTTTTGACTCAAAGGCCGCACATCCAACACAATATTCAACCCAAACAAAAACAATACTTATTGATGTTGATTGAATTATTAATCTTGATTGCATGTTTTTCAGTTCATATTTAAGTTGGATTGTTTTAATGTATTAATAATACCATTAATAATAATTATATTAACATTGAAATGGAACATTTTACCTCTCTTATATTGCTATTTCTTGTAAAACAAAATTAATTTTTAAGTTACAGCGGGTAAAATAAGCATTGAACACGTCACCATTTTTCTCAGTAAATATATTTCTAAAGGTGCTGTTGAAATTTAAATTTAAATTTTCACCAGATTCACCATACATACAAAGAAAACAAAACAAATAAGTTCAGAAATTAAGTTATGAGTAATAAAATGGAATGACCCATGGAAAAAGTATTGAACCACTGAAATGTATTTAATACTTTGTACAAAAGCCTTTGTTGGTAATTACAGCTTCAAGATGCCTCCTGTATGGAGAAACTAGTCGCATGCATTGCTCAGGTGTGATTTTGGCCAATTCTTCCACACAGTCTTCAAATCTTGAAGGTTCTATGGGCCTCTTCTATGAACTCTGATCTGTAGTTCTTTCCATAGATTTTCTATTGGATTCAAGTCAGGTGATTGGCTGGGGCATTCTAGCAGCTTTACTTTCTTTCTCTGAAACCAATTGAGAGTTTCCTTGGCTGTGTTTGGGATCATTGTCTTGCTGAAATGTCCACCCTTGTTTGATCATCATCCTGGTACTGTAGGTGCTGGGACTGAATCAGCTAATATTAATTTCCACTGACTAGTGGCAGGATTGCTTTCTAATTACTAATAGATTTCAGCTGGTGTCTTGGCTTTCCATGCCTTTTTGCACCTCCCATTTTTCATGTGTTCAATACATGTGTTTTTCCCCGTGTCATTCCACTTTATTACACACAACTTAATTTCTGAACTGTTTTGTTTTGTTTGTATGGATGGATTACTTGGATTGTTACCGACATCTGGTGAAAATTTCAAGTCAACAGCACCTTATTATATATTAATAAATATATTTATTGAGAAAAAGGGTGACGAATTACAGTATTTTACCCGCTGTATGTTTATGTACACTCAAATCAGTCTCTGTCAGTGCCTAACAGCTTTCAACCTTATGTTCTGTTATTATCAGGAAACAAAAAATTATGGAAATTACAGATGGTTGCATATTAGAAAATAATTTGTGGAACCAAATGGAAGGAAAGGGAAATGAAAATGAGCAGTTCAAGGAAAGACACATTTATAAATTTCAAGTCAACAGCACCTTTAGAAATATATTTATTGAGAAAAATGGTGACATGTTCTATACTTATTTTACCCGCTGTATAAATAATATTAATATTTGAATAAAAGGTGTCCATCAAATTAAGTACAATAGGTAGCGTCTCGGTTACGTATGGTAACCCCCGTTCCCTGAAGGAGGGAATGGAGACGTCACGTCAGATGACCGACGAAATTGGGATCTCGCTTAGAGAGATCAATCCACTTCGAGTGTAAACTAAACGAGCCAATGCACATTGGCATGCGATTATTGCATCCAGCTGCCGCTGATCACATCGTGAGTATAAGTAGGCAGCAGATGCAGCGCATATTCAGGTTTTCGCTGAGGAGCCGTTCCCTCCTTCAGGGAACGAGGGTAATCATACGTAACCGAGACATTCCCTTTCAGTCGGTCACTCTCGACGTCACGTCAAATTGGGATCCTACCAAAAGGCCACAGCTACTGCCCCTTCCAGTGTCCTGTGGAAGCCACCTGCGCCCCTACTTTTTGGCGTAGGCCAGGGCTTGCACAAGAGGACCAGCCTTGGGCACATAGCCGGGCCGGGGCCTCAGGGTTACCTGGGAATCAGCCGGCCCGAACTCTAGGCACGAATCGTTGACCGAAAATGCGTGCAGGTCCACTACCCTCTTGATGGAGGCCAATGCTAACAGAAGTCTTCATCGATAGGAACTTCAGCTCAACCGTCTGCAAAGGCTCAAATGGGCCCTGCTGTCGTGCCGTGAGCACTAGAGTCAGGTCCCAAGAGGGTATATAGGGGGGGCCGTGGAGGATTTAACCTTCTCGCCCCCTTAAGGAACCTGATGACCAGGTCATGCTTCCCCAGCGACCTCCCTTCTACGGGGTCGTGGTTAGCAGCGATTGCAGCGACATAAACTTTAAGGGTGGAGGGAGACAGCCTTCGCTCCAACCCTTGCTGCAAAAAGGACAGCACAACTCTGATCGGGCATATTCGGGGGTCTTCTCGGCGAGAGGAACACCCTTTTGGGTGCCAAAGGGTGCCCCGTCTCTGAGTCAGTAGATCCTTCCTCAGAGGAATCGGCCAAGGAGGGGCTGTCGCGAGGAGCATTAGTTCCGGGAACCAGGTCCGGGTAGGCCAATAGGGTGCCACCAACAGGACCTGCTCCTCGTCCTCCCTGACCTTGCACAGCAACTGTGCAAGAAGGCTCACTGGGGGAAACGCATACTTGTGAAGGCCCCGCGGCCAGCTGTGTGCCAGTGCGTCTGTGCCGAGTGTTCCCTCGGCCAGGGAGAAGAACAACTGGCAGTGAGAGGTTTCTGGAGAGGCCAGCCTGCTCTTTCGAGGGCTCCGCTGGTTTTGGAGTGCCGGCTGGCTGGGGCTGGCTGGGGCAATTCCTCACCGTGACCGTAAGACCAGTCCGCCCACTGCCAGAAATCGTGACCATCACCCGGTGCCAGGTAACGATCGCACCCAGAAACACACGAATGGTACAACATCTTTAAAAAGATGTTCCACCCGTGAAGCTCTTTTAGATGGAAATTGCTCTTTTAGTGTGCTGAAGCGCACAGGGGAGATGGCCGTCTGCAACACACACAGGGGTAGTGCAGCCTGTTGTGTGCAACCCATTTGACATGGGAAAACCACCGCCGCTGAAGCGTCGTCCACCAGCACGAGAGCCCACGAAGAGTTTTTACTCTACGTAGAAGGTCAGGAGAAGAGTTCAGATGCAAAAGCCTCTAAGTACGTCTGATGTTTTTCTTTAAAATTAGCATTTATTTCTGGCTACATAGAAACACAGGTTTCTATGTAAGTACTGGTACTTCTGAATGGGTTGAGGCTGGGATTTAGTGCATTTGAAGTGAAAGTACTTGATGAACATATACTATATGTGGAGAGCATTCACTCAGTATCATTATCTCATTTTTGACCAAGATGGCTTTATATATATATATATATCATTATCATGATCAACTTTATTAAATTAAAATGCAAGTGCAAGGAAACCAGTTTATTTACACCACTTGACATTTTTTCAAATGTTATTTGATCAAAATATATATTGATAATGGTATAAACCATTTTTTAAAAAGTGTGAAACCAACACCAATGCAAAGATATATTTTTTTTATTATTAGTTTATTATTATTATTTTTATTATTATTTTAAAAGATTCCTCCCTTTTATTCTCAATAATATAAGACATCATTATTTGCCTTTAACCAAGTACAGTATTTCAACAATGCCGAGAGGATTTTCAAATATTTTCCATATGATAATTGGCCCTGTGTAAACTTGATAATCTGGTAAATGCCCATAATCTTTGTGTTTATTCTTCATGCTGGCCACTGTCCTCTGAGCCCTGGCATGTCTGACTGCTTGCCACAGGGTCAGCCCACTCAAGTGGAATTTAAAGGGGACCCTTTGAACTTAATAGGTTTTGACTGGCATGTGTTACATGCTTCAGTGCACCATTGATTGATCGCTTGTTTGCTAAATCACTGCTGGTTTCCTCTGTTTGGCAGACTGGTTACACAAGTGTGGTCACTTCAGCTCAGAGATTATAAGAAAGAGAAAAGGTGTTTTTTGGGCTAGACTGAATGTTAAAACAAAATAGAAGAAGAAACATTGAAGACAATGTGCAAAATCAAACATTAAGGGAATGATTTCAGATTTAGAAAAACAATTTTAAAAAGACAGAAAATATGAGGATGGACTGTTAATGATCAGTCCTGTTTATGGAGCCTCAATGGAGCAGCTTTCTATCTGATCAATGCTTTGGAGCATCTACACTTGCTGTGCCCCTCCTTTCTAGAGTCTCTCGCAGATGGCTTTTTACAGCTGAAGACAGGAGGGAGGTGCTGAGAGGTCACCTCTAAGGATGAATGCCGTACAGTTAACCACAGAGGCTTCACTGTATGACACATTCCTCCTTATCTTCCACTGAGTGAGATATACACCTCTCCAGCACCAGGCCTTTTATCTGTGGGAGCTCACTGGGAAGCACTGATCAAATACAAGGGTGAAGCATGTGCTTTTAAAACATTTGATTCAGAATAGAAATATGATATCTATATATTAAATATCATGTATTTTTAAACAAATAGCAAGGTTTCATTACATTGATCAAAAGTGACAGTAAAGACATCTAATCAAAGATTATCCTAATCATCAAAGAATCCTCAAAAAATGTATCACAGCTTCCCAAAAAATATCAAGAAGCACAACTGTTTTTAACATTGATAATTATAAGAAATGTTTCTTGAGCAGCAAATCAGTATATTATAATGATTTCTGAAGGATCGTGTGACACTGAAGACTGGAGTAATGATGCTGAAAATTCAAATTTTCCATCTCAGAAATAAATTATATTTGAAATATATTCAAGTAGAAAACCGTTATATTAAATTGTAATCATATTTCACAAAATTGCTGTTTTTATTCTATTTTTGATTAAATAAATGCAGCCTTGGTGAGCATTAAAGACCTTTAAATAAATAAATACATAAATCAATCAATCACCAACCCCAACCAATATTGTTCAGCATGAATGAAGTAAAAGTTTATATAATATATTTTCCACATCAGCAAACTTTATTTAACCAAACAATTAAAATGTGATAAAAAAGAACAGACTATAAATTAATAATAATAATATTTATCATCATTAATAAATTAATAAATACACAATAAATAAATAATCAATGTTAAATTAATTACTAGTATTATTCATTTAAGTATTCAAATTTGGACTCAGTAGGTTAACTTCTAACAAGATGCATTCACTCTTAAATCTAGGAAAAGAGGAAGCTAACTTTTTTAGTTTATCATTCTGTAATCGTACATATGCGAATTCAATCACAAAGCACGTTTAATTTCCTCCATTCCTGCAAATCTTTGCTTCTGCTCAAAGCTCTGGGTATTTCTTTTTGCCGTGGGAAACTATCTAAAGTAAACCGTGTCTAAGTTGATTTGAGAGATTCACTCCTTCCTATGAACATTAGTTGAAACATGTTGATCTTGTATTGATTTGTGTTCCCCCGGACAATTGCATAGCCGGTAGTCCAAAACACAGAGACGCTCGACACAGCGGCGAGAGCAACAGTATGGCTACTACCACTGGGGTAAATTGTCTAATTAAATTGACTAAACAAGCATATGAATTGGGACTCAGCACCCCATCCACGCCTCATTGACTCATAGAACTGCATTAAACCACATAAATCAATCAATCACCAACCCCAACCAATATTGTTCAGCATGAATGAAGTAAAAGTTTATATAATATATTTTCCACATCAGCAAACTTTATTTAACCAAACAATTAAAATGTGATAAAAAAGAACAGACTATAAATTAATAATAATAATATTTATCATCATTAATAAATTAATAAATACACAATAAATAAATAATCAATGTTAAATTAATTACTAGTATTATTCATTTAAGTATTCAAATTTGGACTCAGTAGGTTAACTTCTAAAAAAGATGCATTCACTCTTAAATCTAGGAAAAGAGGAAGCTAACTTTTTTAGTTTATCATTCTGTAATCGTACATATGCGAATTCAATCACAAAGCATGTTTAATTTCCTCCATTCCTGCAAATCTTTGCTTCTGCTCAAAGCTCTGGGTATTTCTTTTTGCCGTGGGAAACTATCTAAAGTAAACCGTGTCTAAGTTGATTTGAGAGATTCACTCCTTCCTATGAACATTAGTTGAAACATGTTGATCTTGTATTGATTTGTGTTCCCCCGGACAATTGCATAGCCGGTAGTCCAAAACACAGAGACGCTCGACACAGCGGCGAGAGCAACAGTATGGCTACTACCACTGGGGTAAATTGTCTAATTAAATTGACTAAACAAGCATATGAATTGGGACTCAGCACCCCATCCACGCCTCATTGACTCATAGAACTGCATTAAACCGGAGATTGGCATCAAGTGTGCATCATGTTGTGAGGCCAGAATTTTAGAAAATAAGAGAATCATAGCTTTTAGCATGTTAACAGATCTTGTTTTTAATTTCCACAGGTTTGCGATGTCTGTTTCTTATTCCTTTTATCTTATCTAACAATTTTTCCTCTTTCCTTGTCTTGAGTGTTGGGAAGCTGTAATGAACTCTCAAGCGCTGCTGGATGGTCGATCCATTAGAGACGGTGAGGTTGAGATGAATCACCTTATTCAACCTGCCTTCCCCTACAGAGCAGCCAGGTAGATCCATCACACTAAGCACAGGGGGAGCGTCACGGATCAGAACCGGCACTGGAACACCATGATGCTATACTTTGGAGAACAGCACAAAACACTTCTAAGGATTCTGAGCATTTGAAGCATTCAAAGCATCTGGTAATGCTACGATCAGAAGTTTAATGCAATGCAAGCTGCAAGAGGAACCTCTAAAGCCTTTTGATATCTGGAAAACTGTTTCCAGCAGGTCGCTACAAACGGATTGCGAGTAGAACATTAGTTGAATGTAAACATGAAAACATCACTGAATATCCTATAGAAAAAAATGTGTGTGCTACCGCATTGCAAATCCTCAATCCGCAATCCGCATTTAAGCAGTTCGAGTACTTTCATCACGCAGTCTCTAAGCCATTGATGTGTATATCTACAGTTTGTGCTCCAGGTTGCTAAGCAACAATAATGATAGTGACCTTTGGAAATATCACTGGGATATGCTCCCCCTGGATTGAAGACCATGAGCACCCGGTTCTCAGGTAGATGAACTTATGTAGCAGACTTTTTGATAATACATTACTAAATACAGAATACTCATGTATGTAGAAATGTATAGCCTAAACTGTTACTAGCACACACGTGAGGATGAAACAAATATATTAGTAGAAATATGAAATATTTTAGCAGTACATTTTTTTAAAACAATTCTCATTACTTTCTTAAATGTTCAAAACGTTCAAAAGGAGTCAGTAAAGGTTTTTTTTTTTCAATTTAAAAAAGGGCTTTTATTTAAATGAATAGTTTACCCTCATGTCATTCCAAACCTGTTTGAGTTCTTTCTTATGTGCAACATAAAAGAAGATATGAAGAGTTCAGATGCAAAAGCCTCTAAGTGCCATCTGAAATTTTCATCTAAAATTAGTATTTTTTATCCGGCTCCTATGGGAAGGTTCAGTAATTTTACTTTAATGGCAATGTATAAGCCCTTTTCTGTGATATGAAAATGAAATAACTGAACATAAATATAGGAGCCTGATAAAAATGATAATTTTAGATGAAAGTTTCAGATGGCATTTAGAGGCTTTTGCATCTGAACTCTTCATATTTTAAAGAATGCTGGTAATCAAACAGTTGATGGTCCCCATTGACTTCCAAAGTATTTATTTCCCCAACTATGGAAGTCAATGGGGACCAACAACTGTTTGGCTCTTCAAAATTCTTCAAAATATCTTATTTTGTGTTCAAGATAAGAAAGAAACGTATACAGGTTTGGAACAACATGAGGGAATAATTTTAGATGAAAGTTTCAGATGGCATTTAGAGGCTTTTGCATCTGAACTCTTCATATTTTAAAGAATGCTGGTAATCAAAAAGTTGATGGTCCCCATTGACTTCCAAAGTATTTATTTCCCCAACTATGGAAGTCAATGGGGACCAACAACTGTTTGGCTCTTCAAAATTCTTCAAAATATCTTATTTTGTGTTCAAGATAAGAAAGAAACGTATACAGGTTTGGAACAACATGAGGGTGAGTAAATGATAACAAAATGTTATACAAAGAAATAAAATAAAAAAGGCCTCTAATACTAGCTTGCTCTATTCTTTTTTTCAATTCTATCTGTTTTCTTTTTATTTATTATATACACTCTAAAAAATGCTGGGTTGTTTCAACCCAACCTTGGGTCAATGGAAGTCAATGGGGACCAACAACTGTTTGGCTCTTCAAAATTCTTCAAAATATCTTATTTTGTGTTCAAGATAAGAAAGAAACGTATACAGGTTTGGAACAACATGAGGGTGAGTAAATGATAACAAAATTTTATACAAAGAAATAAAATAAAAAAAGGCCTCTAATACTAGCTTGCTCTATTCTTTTTTTCAATTCTATCTGTTTTCTTTTTATTTATTATATACACTCTAAAAAATGCTTGGTTGTTTCAACCCAACCTTGGGTCAAAAATGGACTAACACAACTTTTGGGTTAAAAATTTAACCCAGCGGTTGGATTAGTCCATATTTGACCCAAAGTTGGGTTGAAACAACCCAGCATTTTTTAGAGTGTAATTAAAAGAAGAAAAAAAAAACTTGCTACATGTACTGCGTTTGTCTGACTGAGACTTGTCATAGCACTTGTGTATCATTGCTCTTTTGTTGATTTGGATTGCTTCCATTGTCCTCATTTGTAAGTTGCTTTGGATAAAAGCGTCTGCTAAATGAACAACTTTTGGGTTAAAAATTTAACCTAGCGGTTGGATTAGTCCATATTTGACCCAAAGTTGGGTTGAAACAACCCAGCATTTTTTAGAGTGTAATTAAAAGAAGAAAAAAAAAACTTGCTACATGTACTGCGTTTGTCTGACTGAGACTTGTCATAGCACTTGTGTATCATTGCTCTTTTGTTGATTTGGATTGCTTCCATTGTCCTCATTTGTAAGTTGCTTTGGATAAAAGCGTCTGCTAAATGACTAAATGTAAATGTAAATTTAGATTTTTGGGTGAACTATTCCTTTAACAAGCATGCATAACATTGATCAAAAGTAACACTGAAGACATTTATGTTTCAAATAAATGCTGTTCTTTTGAACTTTTGAACTATTCATCAACTAATGAGTCATTGTTTCAACAACAACAAAAAATAAGCAGCTGTTTTCAACATTGATAATAATAAGAAATATATATCAGCATATTAGAATGATTTCTGAAGGATTATGTTTTATACTGGAGTATAAAAATCAGCTTTGACATCACGGGTATAAATTATAATTTAGAATATATTCAAATAGAGAAACGGTTGTTTTAAATTTTAAGAATATTTCACAATATTACACTCTAAAAAATGCTGGGTTAAAAACAACCCAGTGCTGGGTAAAATAGGGACAAACCCAGCAATTGGGTTGTTTTGACCCAGCATTTTTTAGAGTGTACTGTTTTAAAGCACTTTGATCAAGTAAATGCACTCTTGTAAGCATAAGAGACTTATTTCACAAACATTAATGTACACTTCCACCCATTTATTCCCTGCTACATTAAATATTTTCTCTTACAAATGAATAGTGCATCAAAATCAAAGTGAAATAAGCCCATGACGTGTATATTCCCCCGGGTAAGCTTCAAGAGCAGGTTAACCTCCTTTATGTTCCTCAACCCATTATAATACTGTCCCTACAGTAGTATGTCTTATTGTTATTCTCCAGCATAGGTATATCTGATAGGAACAACCATAAACATTTTCATGACTGTTTGCTTTTTGTCTCTGGAGGCCAATACATGGGAGTTTTGAATAAAAAATCATGCTATTACTGAGTTGATCAGAGGATGTCTGCTTGTGAAAATAGACAAATATGTGAGTAAACACAGGAATGAATTAGATCACATAAGTATTGTTTTCTTTCACTCCCTTCTCATAGGATTGTTACTGTGTGCTAAAAACTTACTGATATCACATAATGTATCTTTGCTATCTGCTTGAGAGCATTTTAAGCAAGAATGACAGGCCAGTGGTACAAAGAAGTGTTTAGCTCAAAAACAGAGCCTAGACGATTGTGTTCCTAACCATTTATGCCAATGGCAAACTTGTGTTTCTCTTTCCTCTTGGAGAAATCCAGTGACGTGCAGCCTCAGTTGTATATCTCTATTCATAATTGATGGCCTGGGCACAAGCTAACACTTCAGCCCACTACACATGTAATACAGATTCAATCCATGTCTTGGATCCTACACCATGTCTACACTGAAACACCAAAAACAATAATGTGCTGTTATGTGTTTAATACATTCCTATGTAGAAATCAACCAAAATCTCCATTCGTGTCTTTTATTCCAGTGAGACCAAGGTAGTACAGTGTTCAGGCTGACAAAGCCAGCCCCAAAACCTTTGCTGACATTCAAAACGTCCATCAGAGTACAAGACAGCTTGATTTTGAAAGGACAGAGGATGTGGTCCACTACATGTTTGTTGGTCCCCAGGCTCTGGGTACAGTTCTGCAAGGACAGACCTCTTACCCTCTGTTCCCATAGCAACAAAGGCCTTGTCATCCCTAGCCGAGTGGATGTCACTGTCCTTCTCTAACTCCATAATGGGTTTGACCTCTGATCTCTGTCTTTCACTGCTCAGAGGACGTGACACATACTCCTCAAGTGTGAAAACACAGACTTGGCCAACTGCGCCGTCCGCTGAATCAGCTGCAACCCCTCTTGTAGTAAGGGTTAAAGCACACTTAGCACTGTCAAATACTAAGTATTTAAAAGTGGCTTCATGAATATCAGTTAAAATGTTCAGGTATTTAAAACATTTGAATTTTGTTTTACTTATCTGAACTTATCTTACTTTAACACTTTTAACCCTTGTGCTGTTCTGAAAATCCTTTACCTAATTAGTCGTTCCCAGTCAAAAATGGCCGGCCTTTTAAAAATTGCTTGCTACTATAACCGAATATTGGATGCAATCATCTTGTCATCTTCTATTCTTTCAATTAGCATATGTTTTGCATTTAGTTTTGTAACTAACAGCTTATGTGACTCAGTTTTGAGTGAAAAAAAGCTTTATTTAGATAACTGACGTGCATAAGATCTCTTTGGGAAGTTGTTATGCCTTGTGTTAACAAAGTCAGTAAGTTTTAGTCCAACACAATTACATTAAGTAGCAATTTTTGGGGAAAAAAAATAAAAATAGTATCGCTCCAAGTCAAAATGACTGGAACACACCATGAAGGTGTTATAAACAATACAAAGTGGTATAAAAGTGCTATAAACAATAAAAATATATATTATACAATATATAACTACTAAACAATATATTACTACTGTTTCTCTTCTGTTGATGAACTGAGCAGCCATATTGGATTCTGAAGTTGGGAGTTATTGCGATTCCTCCGAGACTCTGATTCAGAAACTTGGACTTGGGAGGGTGTTCCAGTTAAAAGTTCCAACTGGGAACTCGGAATTTCCAACTTCCGAGTACAAATGGAACACACCAATAGAGCACATCAATTGCGGTAAACGGAGAACATATCACAGCTAACAGGAAATGTTCACAGAATTGGCTAACGTACTATCTCAGTGTTCTGAATAAAACATGCTTGCAGAAACGTAACTAAAATGTTCGTTTGACATTCAACTCAACACATTAAGAAAAAAAATTTTTTGAATGTTCCCATAACTCTCAGAAATAACATTAGGAAAACGTTTTTATAACATAAAATTCAGCAAGGTGTAATGCTATTGCTTAAGGCATATTTGCCATCGCTATCCGTTCATGAGAGGACCAAAACCCATTAATGTCAAAACAACCCAATAGCTGGGTTTGTCCCTTTTTAACCCAGCTTTTTTTAGAGTGTAAGCTAGTGAGTCAATATGTTGTCATTGAAGCAGCAAATAGTTGGGAATGTCATGGTCAATGAGAAACCTGTTAAGGTCAAGCGTGCTATTAAGATGTATTAATTTTCTATTGGCAGAGAAAGAGCAGATTTCTGAAACACACAGTTGAGCACAAGGAGCTCAGGGAGATTAGTGCCTGTTGAGGGCACTCAGACTACTACGTTATGTAACACAGCTGTCTGTACTGGCTTTATATGCTCATGCCTCCTCAGGTGGGCAGTTTGGCTCTGCTTGTTGCTGTTTTTCAAAATCAGCAGTCCTTTGATTGAGATTTGATTCTTTGAAACAATGAGAAACTTTTCAACTTATTTTTATCTATCTATCTATCTATCTGTCTGTCTGTCTATGTTGTGCATATATGGTGGTGAAGAATGAGGAGTCTGTATGTGTGCTTGCATAGGCTACTGATGAAGATAAAGCGTGGCCCCCTTTGTACATATTGAGAAGGATGGCCTCAGTTCCAGCGGACAGCCTCTCACATCTGTTAGTCTCAAACTTTCTTATTATATTTGATATAAGACCCTTTGATGCTCCATATAATGAATGTGTGTGAACCACATCCAAACACTGGGATTCACCTTTGAGGCATAGAACTGCACGTGCATATCGATCTCTTATCGTTTCCTTCAACCCAACAGCTTCTACTTACTGTGAAGTGCTCTCTTAAAAAATCCCCAAGTGATCTGTAGTGATTGCATATATGATATGTGTATGAAAGAGAGAGAGCAGAAAAAGAAAAACAAAGCAAACAAAGCAACACATACTGTGTGCTGCTAGGTCAGAATTTCAGATGTTTTTTTTCTTTTTATGTGCACATAGAAAAAAAATTGAAAGAAGTGAGCTTGTGGCAATGCTATGGACATGAATCAACCCTTAAATGTGCAGGAACATAAACAATGAATACATTGCTCCTTTTCAATAAATTAGCCTTAAATAATACACTTTTCTGTTAAATTTAAATAAAACTTGGTTTTATTTTTCTTTTTATTATGGTTTGTATTGCCAAAGAAAATAACGTAAAAATATTGACTTTTACTTTAACGTCAGTGGTGTACTGATGGCATGCTGCTGTTTTACTTTTAGATAAGGGTGGTGAGCTGATGTTAGAGTTTGACCTATAATGTTAGTGTTTGAAGTCCTTTTTTACAGGGGCCCCATTTCATTATTTTATTCACTCAGTCACTTAGACCTACTGTCCTTCCAGCCTTTCAAACGTCTGTATCCCCAAGTAAACAGAATACAATAGTTATCATTGATTAAAAACCTCGTAGTCTCCAAACAACATGGAACAAATAATGAACTAGGGCAGGGGTAGGCAAGTTCGGTCCTAGAGAGCCGCAGTCCTGCAGAGTTCAGCTCCAACCCTGAAAACAAAACTCACCTGCCTATAGCCATCCTGAAGACATTGATTAGCTTGTTCAGGTGTGTTTGATTAGGGTTGTAGCTGAACTCTGCAGGACTGCGGCTCTCTAGGACCGAACTTGCCTACCCCTGGACTAGGGGAACGGCTGACCAGGACTTAACATATTGAGACCTTAACGTTTAGTTTTACTTCCTTTGATGATTTTCTGCAACAATTAAAGACTTATAGCGCCATCTAGCGAACTGTCACGGAACAGCACAGACATTTAGTTTCGGACCGAATGTTTGACAGTGGAACAGTGGTTGTAGAAAGTGCCACATGTGACCGTTTGTATAATGAGACACTTTGGGGGGGGGGGACGTCTTGAAAATGTAAACATGACTCAAACAATGGATGAAACATATAGGCATAACAAAAATGCACACATGTACTCAAGAGATTGTAATCCGTTTTCATGTGTTCTATAAACTTTTAAATACAGTCTCGATTACGACACAATAAAAAAAAGCAACATACACTCGCGATTTACAAGGACGTAACGCTCCGTGCGCGGCAATCTTTGGCGCCAGTCTCATCTCATGGCCTTCTGACCTTTGTTTTTGAGTACTGTTGAGTGGCAAAAACAGTAACGTAGTCTATTGAGCTAAGCCTACTGGAAAAAGGTAAGAAAAACAAATAACAAAAAGCACTGACCTCTTCTTTTCTAATTTGTAAAGGATTTGATTTTCTTTTTAGTAATTGGTTCTTTCCAAAACAGACAGTTTAACAGGTTACTTGGGTAATTAGCTGCCATCATGCTATCTATCTATCTATCTATCTATCTATCTATCTATCTATCTATCTATCTATCTATCTATCTGTCTGTCTATCTGTCTGTCTGTCTGTCTGTCTGTCTGTCTGTCTAACTTTTATTGAAAAAACCTGGTTCAAGTTAAATTTTAAAAAATGAGAGCTTGTAGGGGGTAAGCAGTGAAAGAGAAGAGAAAATGGCAAGCATGTATAAATGAGAGAGAAGTTGGCGCACTTTTTAGAAATTAGCCATCAGCAAGCACAAAGAACATGCACCTTTCATATTTTAATCAGTGTCTTTCATTCTACCTGCTGGAAAACAATCTGTGATCAGGGGGAAAATAACCAAAAGAGAGAAGAGGTACTCTAATGCTATATGACAAAAGTGCTACTTTGATACGTGCAGCTTCTCCTCTCGTTAAGGCGTTAAATGTAACTGATAAGATAGAATAAGAAAATAGATGTGGAGAGGGCTGTCGTCTTTTAAGTACTGAGAGAGGTGTCAGGTTGAAACACAAGCCACTTGCCTCATTCTGTCTTTTCCATTGTTTCCTTTTCCATAATATGAATATTGAAGATCATATGTGGAGATAGTCTCTGTGTATTGAAGTGCACACATTACAGATTATTGACTCTTTCTTTTTTTTTTTAAGAAGTGTTATGCATTTAGGATCACCGAAAGTGGTCAAAGAAACCATTTTGACCAATTACTAATAGGAAATTCAAAATAAAATGCCATTATGTTTTATTATGACAGAAACAAAACACTTTGGTGTTGGAAAGCTAAGAATTTTGGTCGAACTTAAATCAGTTTTAAATTTGGATCATTTGAAATACAGACAAATGTTAAATCAAATATTTTTAAAATAACAACCAATATCTATATATACATATACATAATTTACATACACATAATTCTCACATTCAAAAGAACTTCATTTGATTTTTCCTCAGTGAAATGTGCTCTGAGCTTCACTATAAAACCGAATGCAACATTTTCCCACTGTGGCTAGGATCTTCAGCTCTCTCGTCTCTTTTCGTCTTCATTTTAAAATAAAATAAAAACATTTGCAGCTTTCACTCAGCACAAGTTTATTTTTACATCCATAGAAGCATTTTAAAACCATCCATCCATCTCAGAGCGGCATAATGTATATGTGTGCTAGAGAGTGAGTGAGGGAGAGAGATGGAAAGACACTGAGAGGGTGCGAGTATGTTCACTTTGGATTTGGAGGTGCAAATGTATCAAAAAAGGGAGACTAGAGGAATCAGCAGTCTGTAGCGAAGATTGTTGTGGCAGCCTCGGAAAATGAGATCACTTGAGTGCTTTCTCAAACATTTCTGCCCGCCACCATCACTGTGTCATCTGCCTCCATCTGCGCCTCATGACCTACATAGAGACACTTGTGGTTGATGCTTACATTTGAGGCATTGTCCTGTGCGCTACACCTACCGTAATCGTGAGCTAAGTGACAGCACAAGAGTCTAAGAGGCTTATGGGCTGAGCAAACAAATCTGGTACTGAAGTGTTTTTTTTTTTTTTCATTTTAATTCAGCTTTTTTGGAAAGGGAAAACATCAGACATTACATAGATAAATAAATAGAGTGGCCTCAAAAAGTATCTCGACATTGTGAAATGTATAATACAATAACATATTCTGACAACGCCTACAATTTTTATAGCCTCAAAATGACATGGATAGTCATTAACAACAATAACAGCAGTTGAGCATTGAGACGAGAAGACAGTTAACAAACTTCTGAAGGCTATTAAAGTAAAGTAAAACTTAAATGACATTGTGTTGCCACTTTTCTTTTTTTTCCCTTTTTTGCAAGCTAATCAGGGAAACTAAATGCATATAATTGGATTAAACACATCATAATTTTCATTCTAATAAGTTAAGCTATGTACAAAAAAAACTTTTTTTGTACATAGGATAATATCCAATATTATCCTTGGATATCTCACACATTCGTTTTCATGCACAGTGGAAATGTCATTGTGATAATGCTGGCCGAAATAAAAACAGACAAAACGCATTTCAAAACAAACAAAGGATTTGAATAAAATTATGCAAATTAAAATAAATAAGTAATTAAACATGTTACACAATCATTTGAAAGTTTAATTGAAGTTAATACTTTTATTCAGCAAAGATGCATTGTTCCAAAAAATTATATTTGAAATAAATGTGGTTCTTTTGATATTTCTATGAATTAAACTATGCTAATAAAATTATGGTTTTCTCAAAAATATAAAGCAGAAAAACAACATTTTAACATTGATAATAAGAAAGGTTACGCACCTAATTGCTTATCAGAAGGATTTCTGAAAGATCATATGAAACTGAAGACTGAAGTAATGTCTGCTGCTGAATAATCAGCATTTTCATCACAGGAATGAATGACATTTTACAATATGTTCAAAAAGAAAACTGTTATTTTAGATTGCAATGATGCTTAACAATATTACTGTTTTTACGGTTTAATTTTTCTCTCAAATAAATCCAGCCTTAGTAGACATAGGCACTTTTTTCAAAAGCATAACAAAAACAAATCTTCTCAACCCCAAACATTTGAAAGGCAGTGCATATTCATTCAGACATATAAAACAGTCCTACTTTTAAATCTTCATCAACAACTGAGTTCTAATTTAGAATGGTGAGCAAAGAGCTTTTGTTTTATACTCCGTTTACTTTTTCTATTTTGCCTGCGACCTAATGAAGCAGCATAGAGTAAGCTGTGTATATTCAATACAAGAAATAGAGTATAAATGAATATTAAAGCAATATTCACCGCTGGAGGAACATTTTTTGTCATCCTTTGATTTTATTCTCCTTGTCTATGCTAATAAAATTATGGTTTTCTCAAAAATATAAAGCAGAAAAACAACATTTTAACATTGATAATAAGAAAGGTTACGCACCTAATTGCTTATCAGAAGGATTTCTGAAAGATCATATGAAACTGAAGACTGAAGTAATGTCTGGTGCTGAATAATCAGCATTTTCATCACAGGAATGAATGACATTTTACAATATGTTCAAAAAGAAAACTGTTATTTTAGATTGCAATGACGCTTAACAATATTACTGTTTTTACGGTTTAATTTTTCTCTCAAATAAATCCAGCCTTAGTAGGCATAGGCACTTTTTTCAAAAGCATAACAAAAACAAATCTTCTCAACCCCAAACATTTGAAAGGCAGTGCATATTCATTCAGACATATAAAACAGTCCTACTTTTAAATCTTCATCAACAACTGAGTTCTAATTTAGAATGGTGAGCAAAGAGCTTTTGTTTTATACTCCATTTACTTTTTCTATTTTGCCTGCGACCTAATGAAGCAGCATAGAGTAAGCTGTGTATATTCAATACAAGAAATAGAGTATAAATTAATATTAAAGCAATATTCACCGCTGGAGGAACATTTTTTGTCATCCTTTGATTTTATTCTCCTTGTCTACCTTTAGCAGCTTCTCCCAAGGCCAAAAGTACTGCTTTTACATATATTACCTTTTGATTAATGGAGTTGTATTCATTATTCTGCCCTTGTGCTAATTAGGACAACTCACCCATAATGATATACAGTAGGAATAATACTTGCCCACTGGGCATGAGAGTGTATCAACTTCCTGGTGCACACTTGATACCTGCTTCTATACATCTTCTCCACTTCTTTGGTTAAGGTCAGAGGATGGAGATTTAGATAGACATGTGGTTATACTAAAAGTAAAATAAAAAAAATAGCTATTTTGCGGTAATGTTTCTAATGTAATTTCTGTTAAACTACACAATTCCTTTGCTTTAGAACTATTCATTTTAAAGAGACAGTTCACCCAAAACACCCAATTTGTGTCATTTAAAACTTGTTAGACTTCCTTTTATAAAAGAAAATATTTTGCAAAATGTTTCAGTATCTCAGATGTCAGTGGTAACTGTTCGGATACCAACATTCTTCAAAATATGACGTTAGAGTAAATTAAGACAGAATTTTCATTTTTGAGCTAGACGTTTTCCTTTAATTTTCTAATTGTAGGCTGGAGCTCAGAATCCAAAACTATAGGTCACTTTAATTTGAAGACCTTATAAAGGTTCCAACATGTTAAAAAGACACCAGAAAAGACTGAGATGGAAAAAGAGGGCAAAGGGGTGAGGGAAAGCTTGTACTTCACCAATTTTATTTTTTTCATCCTAATGTACATAGACTCGCATTTCCCCAGTTTACACATAACCACAGATTTGAACATGGGAAATTACCCAGGGTCAAAGTGGAGTTCATACTGTGGCAAATGACTATGGATGCATCTCAATCAACTCCTTAGCCCCTGTGATCATTTATCAGTATATCATGTACACAAATCCGGCTACTGGCTCACGCCACATTGGAACAGTGATTACTCAGTTTCCGGTGACATGACTACATGCAAAGTCAACGTACGGCATTGTAACATTTCAATCAACAACAGACAGAACCTCTGTTTCTTTATATTATATTTATGCTTTTTAAACACTGTTCTGTACTCTTACAAAATTTTAGCCTAATATTACTCATAAATTTTATCCAGATGTGTTCACTACCTGCCTAGCGATGTGTGTTTATGCTAATAATAATAATATAATAAAAGTTTTTGCAGTGCATTGTGTTTTTTTAGGGAGCGAGCGTTTTAGTGCACTTGAAGGATTTTGCGATTGAGACGGCCAACTCCCTGATCAGTGTCCTGACTGCTGAACTAGGGAGCTGATTGAGACGCACCCATATGTTCAAGAAAAAACTAATGGCAGCAGAGGATGACACCTGCAGAACGATCAAACTCGCCTGCTGCCATTTCCTAATCATGCTTGTGAGGATGACATTGGACTTCCTCAGTCTTTTACAGTTTTTCCATATATAATCACCTTTTCATCATCAGGGTAATTAAGCAAACTCTCTTGTTTGAAGTCTTGAATTTTTAATCCGTGATTCTTTTACATTTTTTGCAAGTACCAAATTCCACTCTGGGGCAGCATCACATGCACATTTCCTGCTCAGTTCCTCCTCATCTCTCCCTTGCTTCTGTACTCGTGCTTTCAAGAGTTGAGTTCAAGGTGAAAGTAAGAGAATTCAGGCGGGATCAGGGGACCAAGCATACGATTACACAATTATGAGCCAAGTGGTTTTCTTGCCAAACACATCCCTAAAGATCTCAATGCGAGAGAAATCCGTGCTTTTGAACTATTCTCTTGCCTCTAAAGATAACATAACCTTAGCTGGAGATTTCCGTCATGGGAAGGATGGCATGAACTTTTTTCTTTTCTTTCTTTTTTGTCAGAATCTCAAGCTTCACTTTTCCTTTTGGCTGTGGTGTCTGCTTAACATTGGGCTTTGGCAACATGACAGAGAGAAGAAACAGCGAGTGCCACCATTGACATATCCCCCATCCTTTTTTTCGTTTGTCAGACTCTCTTTTCTGGACACCTGATTGATTGTGACAGCCGTATATTGGGGATTTTTCATATGAAAGAGAATTCGCCAATGAAATGTTAATGAGTTCGATTTTTTTTTTTTTTTTTACGAGCTGCTTTTTTATTACAGGCCAGCAGTTTTGAATTTTTTTTCAAAGTAACACACCCAAATTCCACTGTTTGCAATGAATTAATAATAGCCGCCATGTCACTGAAGTCTCACACATTCTTTAATCAGTGTGCATGAAACAGAAGCTTCGTGAAAGGTATTCTTTTTTTCTCAGCATCGTAACAATTAGAAACTTAGTGAGTATCAAATGTGCCCTCATAAATCGATGTGTGGCCCCCTGGTCTGCTGGCTTCTCTGTGGTCCTGCATTTATGACTTAATATTAGTTTTATGAGGCTCACAATGACACAAACAAAGCCAAATACTTCTTAGAAATAAAGAAAAAATTCTCAAACTAAGATTGATAAAGCTTGAGATTCTCTTTGGAATTGACAGCTATCAGTTTGTTGCTTTATTTCAGAGGAAAATGTATATTAATTATATTAAAGTATATTAATGTGAATCACACTATGGGTCCTCTCTGAAATCAAGCCAGCAGTGCACTCTGAAGTCATCTTGTAAAGCTTTAAAAATCATGATAAACCTTACAAACCAAATCTGTTCAAGTCATGTTTTATATAGTTAACAGCTGAATGCACTAAATAAGTGCGACCACAGAGCGCAAATCACACTTTAACTTTTTGTTTTTGTTTTTTTTAGGAACAGTTCACCAAAAAATGAAAATTGTACCATCATTTATTCACCCTAATGTTGTTCCAGACCTTTATGCATTTGATCATTCTGTCGAGCAGTTTTTGCAAAATGTCTGTTTCAGAGACAGCCAGTGTTGTTTTTGACCACATTGACCCCCAAAACACTTCAAAATAGCTTATCTTGTGTTCTGCAGGAGAACACAGTCATACAGGTTTAGAACAACGTAAGGGTGAGTAAATTAAGGTTTATTTTTGAGAGAACTATCCCTTTAAATCCATTTTCTAACACACACTGCATTGATAAATTAAACACCTAATCCAGATGATTCTGTGCTTTAAGCATATCAGATTGTCTCATTTCTAATTATTTCACATCATACTGTAATGTTCTTAAAAATAGTACACTGCACTGAACAAACAACTCCCAAAAGAGAGATGAGATACTTAATGTCAAAACACAGTTACCAGAAAGGCAAACGCAAACACAGAGCTAAAGAGGCTCTTAGATTTATTTGTTTTGAGTGGTTTAAACCACATTTGGACACTTGAACGCTGTCTTGACTGATTTGTGATCTCCTTTTCTGTCTGGTTCGAAGCACATACAAGCGGTAAAAGTGTAAAAAGCAAGCGCTCCTGTATATAGTTGGTGCACATTAACCTTAGGGAAGTCAGGATACAACAGCCCTGAGGACTCACAGGTGAGGGCTGATCTAATTAGTCCCCATCAAGTATGTAATTCTTTTTCTGTTGGAATAACGCCGCAAGGGTGGTTGAGTGGCCGAAAGCTAAGCTATACCTGAAAAATAATGTATGAAAATAGACACCATAACCCGAAGCTACGGCACATTTATATGCCTGACAAGTGCCTGACATCGATGTTGAGTTGAATTCTAATTGAATTTTGCGAGACGTATGTGTAATGTTACCATTAATATGAATGCTGCCGCCCTAAATATTTTACCGACCTTCATAGATATTGTGGGCCCCTCATCTCTCTTTCTCAAAAAGGGCTAATTAATGTACTTTTTTGATCATTTAATACTTCTTTAAACATAAAAAGTCACAGGTGTGCTGAAGGGGCACAATGGCTTTGTGAGACTGTAGCTAGATCACATTCTTAGTGATTTTGTCATGTGCGTGTGTCCCTTAGTTAAGGAAATCAATTAATTAACACAATTAAGTTGTTCCTGGATCTACTTCAGTCAGCAAGTCACTTCAATTTGGGATCGGATGTAATCTTCTCTCGCACAGCCTTCACAGCCTGCCTCCTTTCTTAAAAGCTTGCGAGTGCCACGTTTTAAACATAAAAAGTCACAGGTGTGCTGAAGGGGCACAATGGCTTTGTGAGACTGTAGCTAGATCACATTCTTAGTGATTTTGTTATGTGCGTGTGTCCCTTAGTTAAGGAAATCAATTAATTAACACAATTAAGTTGTTCCTGGATCTACTTCAGTCAGCAAGTCACTTCAATTTGGGATCGGATGTAATCTTCTCTCGCACAGCCTTCACAGCCTGCCTCCTTTCTTAAAAGCTTGCGAGTGCCACGTTTGTCTGTGGGTGAACAGAAATGCAGAGATACGGGGCGACTGAATAATTTAGGCTCCCACAACACATGCACTTTTGCTTTTCAAGCATGAGTTATAATTTCATTAGAAACTTTGGGCTGCGTCGCTTACTAGTTAAATATTAAACTCTTCCGCTGATCACTTTCGATTAGCCATCCCTGTGAAATTCCCTGAAATGTCAGAGCTGGTGTTTTTTTCCATTTCCTCCTCCCTGTCCTACAAGAAGTTCTCCTCCTCCCCTAATCCTCTTTCAAAAAATGTTTGTCGACGCAAAGGGGTACTCTGGTAATTGCATGAATTCATTTAGAATCAACAGAGGGGCTGAGACATCTGGGAGGTTTAATGGGGCCACCGCTGCAGCGTGACAGCGCCAGGATGAGAAGGCTTGACTGGGCTGATTGGGAGATGATTGAAGGGATGTTTTAGCTCATTAAGAGCTGCTCGGCACAGAGGTTAGATCCTCACGGATGGAAAGAATGTAAGCGGGACTGATGGAGCTCAGGGCCTGAGGGAGCAGGCAGTGTATCTCGCATCGCTCTCTGCAGACACTTTGCTTTGGTCAGGCTCTGAGTGAATTAAGAGCTGCTCGGCACAGAGGTTAGATCCTCACGGATGGAAAGAATGTAAGCGGGACTGATGGAGCTCAGGGCCTGAGGGAGCTCCGGCAGGCAGTGTATCTCGCATCGCTCTCTGCAGACACTTTGCTTTGGTCAGGCTCTGAGTGGCGAATGCAACCTGTTGTCATGCTATGTGTCTCAAGTCTTGGCTCTTAATTTAGATCTGACCTTAGTTAAAAATGCAGCTTTAGATATGGTGGTGTGTGAGTGAATAATCTACTCTTCTTTAAGCTGATAGGTTGCTCAATTCTTCCTAGCCAACCCTGCTGACATCCACATTCCATCAAGATGGCAAAGATGTACTAGAGATCTCTTGCTGAGGGCGACGGAGCTAATTATAAACCAGCATCTACTTTAATCTTGCCATGACGTATATTTATTCCTGTGGTAAAGCAATCTTTTCACTTTTAGTGCATCGCTAGGAGCCTGCTTGGGAAAGGAAGGTATGCACGCAACTGAAAAGTGAAAAAAGCAAACGCATCTCTAAAGCTTTCATTCAAAATTCATAATGACCTTGAAGACCCCATGAAATCAGTTGATGAGCACCTGTGGTGACATAAACAGTAAGTTTGAGGGCTTGTCCTTTTGTTTTAAAATAGCAGATAGGCTTTAGTTTTCGGTGCTGCTATGAACCTTGATTTTTGACTTGCTTGTTGTTTGGAAATGGCAAAATTATTATTCTAGAGCAGTTGTTCTCAAACATTTGGACTCCAAGGTCTAACATTGTCTAAGATAATATTAGATTGATGCTATGATCTTCCCTCTGGTATTTCTGCCGACAAGATGACCGAGAGTTTTTAAACTTCAGTTTGAAAACAGTAGTTTTGGACAAAGTAAGGCATAATATCAGTTCATGTATTATTTCTTAATTTTTAGAATTTTTAAAGCAATTTAATGTCTAGTGTAAAATTATTAATTTGATATAACTACTTTCAAGTCACTTTTAAACCATATTACTGTCATTTTTGAAGTTTCCTGAGGCACCCCTGGCTGAGAACCATTACTTTAGATCTGATTGGACAACAATTTGTGAGTGCAACGTTAATCATACATATTTGTGCTGTTTTTACAGAAGAGAAAGTATGTACGTTTTGTATATATGTTTATCACTGCTAAAATGGGACTGCAAGTGTGTATGTGAAACAGAGATAGAAAAAGAAAGAAGATGGTCAGTCCTCTAGCTTTATTTCAAAGAGGTTGTAGAGATCTTTACTATAATCGGCACGCTGTGCATTTCATCCTGACATAAAACATTCTTTATCAAGCCACCTTCTGCATGCATGTAAACACATTTAAATGCCACAACCAACTGCAAATTTTAAAAGATGCCATCTTTGAGGAAACATAAACAACTAAACTGTGTACCATGTCATTCAGTCTAATCTTTTAACAAAGCTACATCTGGTTTTCAGAGCTGTGGCACACATGTGTTTGTGACATTTAAGCTGGTTTCCCCTCACTTCCTCCACTATTTCGCCTCTCTCCACTGTCCTATAAGGAAAAGGCTATAATAAAGTTGTATTTCACTCTACATTTCAATTCCATCCACCAGGGGTGAATTTAGCAGAAAAAAGCGACTGAATAGAGACTCACTCTCTGGCCCACTCTCTCTCTTTAGCCACCATCAGAGGGTATTTGTTTATTACCTTTAATATTTCACGAGCATTCTCAGTTATGGAGACAGGCATCACTGTATAGGCCTATTAGCACCATGCCCTCTTAAATTTTTGTCTATTTATTTTCCTGTGAGATGAGCATGGCTAGTTATGGGCAATGAGCCAGAGGAGGAAAGCAACTGCAGTGGGAAAGCACCCTGGAGAGTAGCCATCGCCTCATTGAGAGGCCTGTTAGAACTTCAAGCTAGAGTTCGTCTGGATTGCATTTTTCACTGGAGTTTGGCCTTCAGCCGCTAATCAGATAGTACAGTGCTACAAACACACACTCAAGTGCTGCCGTCTTGACTGAACGATCAAGGCTGTAAGCCTGTTAGAATATATTTCCTGATGGAATTACATTTTATAGACCTTAGTTTGAAACCTTAGTGTTAACACTAGTAGGAAAACAACATAATATCATAATATAATAACAGTGCAACATGATGCTGTTAAAGTGTGTCCCGTTTCATGCTCATGAAAAGCATTTATTTACTTTATTGATCCATCCTCAATAATTACCAACCTAGGCTCATTGGAAATACGTGTCTCTACCTAAATTTCTGCGAAACTCAAAAAATGTACCTTTACATACAAATCGCTGCAGTTCCCAGTTGAAATGAACACTAGAGGCTGTAAAACTCACACAACTTTTATTGCTTTTCACACAAAGTATGATTTAAAGGTCCACGGTTTAGTTTAATAAGGCCTATTTTTTGCATAATTACTTGAGGAATATTATGTTACGAATTCAAAACAATGTTAACATTCTGCGAGATTTGAAAACCGATGCATTTGAACGTTGTCGACACATATCCAGCTTCATATAAATGAGTTTTCTAATTCAATAGGCAGTGTTGAGGGTAACTCATTACAAGTAACGCGAGTTACGTAATCAGATTACTTTGTCAAGTAACGAGTAAAGTAACGCATTACTTTTTTAATTTACAAGAAAATATCTGAGTTACTTTTTCAAAAAAGTAATGCCAGTTACTTTGTTTTCCCATTTATTGACGGACAAGTCTCCTGTCCCCATATCGGGAGAAATCGGGAGTACAGAGGCGCTGTGTGCGCTGTGTGAACCTGATGTTACTGTAGTTCTAGACTAAATGTGAATGTGCATTAATTCATCCCACTCACAAAACACAGATTTAGTATTCATCAAAATGAATTAATACAGTGAAATGCAAACTCAGAATATGACGCAAACCTGCAATAATTAAATATGTTAAATAACACAAATGTATCCAATCCCGTTTTATTAATCAATGTCTTTGCTGCTGACCTTTGATGATCCAGTTCAACCATACTAATAAACACAAATTACTTTAGATAAACTAACAATTGTGCTTCTTTGTTTTTTTTATTGCTGAAGAGTGTTTCTTCTCCTGCGTTCTACTGTACAGACGTGAATTTACTTTAGCTTCAGCCTGAGGTTTATTCATTACACTTTTTGGTGGGAAAGGGCTTTTACATTTGCTATAAATAGAACTTCTTATATTAAAAACAATCAAGCCCTGCTCATATTTAAAAAGTAACGCGAAAGTAACGCAAAAGTAATATAACGCATTACTTTCCATAAAAAGTAACTAAGTAACGCAATTAGTTACTTTTTTTAGGGAGCAACGCAATATTGTAATGCATTACTTTTAAAAGTAACTTTCCCCAACACTGTCAATAGGTTTGCTCGGTAGCGCACGCGATACGGCGTTGCACTTGAAGAGCTCCGGCTCGAAACCTCGCGAAACTACGGTTTGACAAAACAGCTCAAATCCGCAAAAGGAAGCTAAAATAGCACGGCTGCATCAACAAATGCATTTTTATGTCACTTTTGCATTTGTTAACACTATTTGGTAGGTTTAGGGTTGGGTTTGGTGTATAGGATATTTCCAACATGATAGAGCATTAACTTTTAGCTACACTCCTCGAATATTTGAATTATGAACCACCACAATAAGTACCTGAAGCAACGTAATACAAACATAGCAATACATTCCTATATCAACCTAACAAATACGTGCCAGGTTCACGTATTGAACCTGCGTTTTAGCGCCACTCACTGGACGTTTCACTTTGAAACTGCAGCGAAACGAGCTATGAGGTAATAACGGTGCTGCAGAAATGTATTTAGAGGCATGTATTTTGAATGAGCCTGGGTTGATAATTACACCTCCGAAGCTAGCCAAAATTGTAACGAATTAAAATAGTAATTGTGAGATCAATTTTAAATAAGAAAAAGTTGATAACACTTTATTTTATGTCCTTGTTACACATTACATGTACTTACTATTATAATAACAATAAATTATGCATAATTACATGCAAGTAACCCTAAGCCAAACCCTAATCCTAACCCTAACCATAAAGTGAGGTAGTACATTTAGGTAATTAATATTACTCAGTACTTAAACTTATAATTACACTGTAACAAGGACACCTTAAAATAAAGTGTAACCAAAAAGTCATATTGAGGGATATAAAGTCACAATTATGAAAAAAAATGAAATAAAAAGATAAGTGTGAGATGGAGAGTAAATATAAAGAAAAAAGACATATACTACTGTTCAAAAGTTTGGGGTCAGAAAGATTTATTATTATTATTATTATTATTATTATTATTATTATTATTTCACGCTTTATGCCTACACTCTTAAAAATAAAAGGTGCTTCACGACACCATAGAGGAACCTTTTTGTCTAAATGGTTCCATAAAGAACTTTTAACATCTGAAGAAGCTTTCTGTTTCCCATTCAGTTCTTTGTGGCGAAAGAAGTTTCTTCAGATTATAAAAAGATAAGAAAGAGATGGTCCTTTAAATAACCTTTAACTGAATGGTTCTTTGTGGCACCAAAAAAATGGTTCTTCTATGGCAGGGGTCGGCAAGTTTGGTCCTAGACAGTCCTGCAGAGTTCAGCTCCAACCCTGAAAACAAAACTCACCTGCCTATAGCCTTAGTAATCCTGAAGACATTGATTAGCTTGTTCAGGTGTGTTTGATTAGGGTTGTAGCTGAACTCTGCAGGACTGCGGCTCTCTAGGACCGAACTTGCCTACCCCTGTTCTATGGCATCGCTGTGAAGAACCTTTTGAAGCACCTTTATTTTTATAGAGTATAATTTAATCAAAAGTGGCAGTAAAGAGTTTTACACTGTTACAAAAAAAATAGACTGGAGTAATGATGCTTAAAATTGAGCTTTGCATCACAGGAATAAATTATATTTTAAAATATATTAACATAGAAAATTGCTATTTTGTAATAATATTTCACAATATTACTGTTTTTATTGTATTTTTTATCTAATAAATGCAGCGTGAGAGTAAACTATTCTACCAACGGCAAAATAGTGTAGTGTACTTTTTCTTCTAAAGTTTCTTGAAAACGTTAACTATGGTTGTAATCTGTCCATCTAAGTGACAGTCAGCCTTTACCTTTATTAAACATTACAAAATCTGTAGTACTTTTTTTTCTCACATGAAGCCATTTTAAGCTGCAGCTATGTAGGACATACTTCAGGGTATTCAGTGTCAAAATAAATGACTCTACCTGACATTAACAGCTTCTTTTTTTCCTATGTTTTGTTCAGTGTCAAAATATAGTTAGAGCTGTCCCTTCCATTTTCGCAAGTCATCTTACATCAACAGCTTGACCTCTGCTTTGCTCGTCTGAGCTTTTTGAATTGGTAAGGAACAGCCGACCTTGACTGAGCTGAATGCTGTTCAGCTAGATTTCCACTCTGGCCTAGTTCTGCATATCTCAATAACAGTGCGAAATCTGTAACCAGGCAGGTTGGACTTTTAAGTATGAGCGTCGTATGAATTTCAACTTAAAAACAACACCAATGGTAGACTTTGAGCTTTGTCAGGTCCATCTCTTCACTTGTAACATAAACAAAGAAGATCAGGGATGAGTGCAATGCTATAAGACCTGTTTTAAGAGTCCGCGAAACTTCAGAAGAAGACAGACGGCCTGACGATACAGATTGGTGCAAGGGGGTGACCTCTAAATTATTCATTACACATTACGCTTGAAGAACACTTGCAAGGCGTGATATTCAAAAGAGGATAATGTTTCACCATCCAACCACTCCGTAAGAGCCGAAGCAGAAAGGAGTTGAATTAGTTTGGGGCAGTCATTTTGAAAATATGATCCAGTTTCACTATAAGTAAAAGTCAAAACTCATGAGGGAATCAGGGAGGGAGTAAAGAGTCTTCCTCATGGTCATGCATTGGTTTTAAGTGGTTTGTGCATTTTTCATGGGCTCATGGTCTATGGGTATGTCATTTCCAAATTAGCCTTATCTAAGTGGCAAACGGGAGCGAAGTGGGTGCTGAAATATTAATTAAACCATGTGATGCATCGTTTTGTGTTAATTAAAAGTGGCCAGACTGAAACTGGACTGTTGTTTTTAAGATTACTTTGGCAGGTCAGTCAGGGGAAGATAATTAAAGCAACACTTTCATTGTCACACAAATCCCACAGAATCACTGTTACCAAAAAGTGTACACTGTCTTTAAAATTGACAGATGCATCCAGGGAATCTGAGTGAGTTTACTATATTTTAGTTAATTGTTGTACAAGAAACTATGGAAGCCCATTTCCGCCACAGGAAAAAAAAAGGTTATTTTGACCTTTTTATCTCACAATTTGGACTTTTCTCACAGAATTGCGAGACATAAAGTCAGAATTGTGAGATAAAAATCTCGAGTTTATATCTCGCAATTCTGACTTTGTAACACACAATTGCGAGTTAAAGTCCAATTTTGAGGGGGGGGGGGGAGACTATGTTCTCAGAATTGCGAGTTTATATCTCACAATTCTGACTTTATAATTTGCAATTGCATGTTATAAAGTCAGAATTGCGAGATATAAACTCGCAGTTCTGAGAAAAAAAAGTCAGAATTGTGAGAATATCTCGCAGTTCTGACTTTATTTCTCAGAATTTCGAGTTTATATCTCACAGTTATGACTTTTTAAGTTTATATCACGCAATTATGAGAAAAAAAGTCAGAACTGCGAGTTTGTATCACGCAATTATGAGAAAAAAAGTCAGAATTGCGAGTTTGTATCACACAATTATGAGAAAAAAAGTCAGAATTGCGAGTTTGTATCACGCAATTATGAGAAAAAAAGTCAGAATTGCGAGTTTGTATCACACAATTATGAGAAAAAAGTCAGAATTGTGAGATAATTGCTTCCATAAGAAACAGCCGTGAACAATGACAAACAATAAAACATATTTCTACATATTTCTGTGTAAAGTAATTTTCTGTAGAAAATAGATGGTCATTCTGCCGTTTACGAGATTCAGATTCCCTCATTCACCCCCAGAAACTATCTGATTATAATCCAGACTTACCAACCCTTTTATTAAAATATCTGGTGCATAAAGACTTCATTAAATATTTACACATGCACTAACCATATGAAAAATTAAGAGATCTGCAGTTTCATTAACCTGTAGTAATATATGTACACATCTACTCAGTGGACCACAAAAAAAAATATTTTTTTCCTTTTTAGCATATTTCAGACATTCTTTTCTGCATGCTAATATATGGTAAGTGATTTCGAAAGCAGTTGCGGTGATTAAGTCTGTTTTAATATAACATTAGGGTTCCTTAAACTGGCTTTAATCTTAGAATTAGGATTTAAGTCAAGGTGTAAAAAAGAAGACGTAAGAAGAAATGTTTCGCCTGGAGATATTTGAATGTTATGACTGAAAAGATCATCTTAATGAACTTACCACAGCACTTTATAGCTGAGCAGATAACTAGTGTGATTCTTCAGTAATACATTTGCATTTAATTCATCTTAATGGTTAAACTACATAGCTGTTTCCTTTTTTACTTCAGGAGGAGTCATTATCATTTCTTGAAACCAAACATTCCTTTTATTTTTTTTTTGAAAATCGTTTTGTCATACGATGTTATTTCATGATTTGCAATGAAATAACAATAGGGACCCATTCTCACTAATAACTAGTTGTTTATTAGCATGCCTAATAACATATTAGCTGTTTATTAGTACTTATAAAGCACATATTCTGCATGACCATATTCTACATCCCTAATCCTACCCACCTAAATTTAACAACTACCTTACTAACTATTAATAAGCAGCAAATTAGGAGTTTACTGAGGCAATATTCATAGTTAATGGTTTGTTAATAGCGTGAACTGGACCTTAATATAAAGTGTGACCAAAATCTTCCAACCCCAAACATTCAAACAATGTAAATTTTTTTGAACTCGGTGTTACACCTTTTAGAGAACTACTGCCATGTTTTCAACACAAACGAATCCAAATCCCGATCTTTGGTATTGTGCAACACTCAGAGAGGGGTTCATCTCAGCAGTACCTGTGACTGAAGGGCTTGATGCTTGTCGCCGGTCTGTTTTGGTGTCGTGGGAAATACTGAAGCATATGACTGAAGCATGTGTTTTGCTTCCACCGATAGAGCCAACGGGCAAGAGATTCTGGGGTCTAAAATGTTAATGACACCATGCTGTAACACCCCTGTAATCTCATGAGCTCCCTTGTTCACACACTCTTTCATGCTCTCACTCATTTCTTCTCTTTCTCCGGCCATATTTTTTCCCTTCAGTCCTGCAAAAGAGATCAAGTAAAAAGAGTAAAGCAGAGCACAGATATGTGTAAAGGAAACGAGTTGATGGTGGCCCTGTGAGGGTGGCAAAGATCTCACACCAGAGGAGGCAGAGGTCAGTCAATGAAAAGGTGGGGGGTTCGCAGGAAGAGATGTAGGCGTGTAAATCTTTGATGCTTCCTATGAGGTGAGCGCCTCCATAGTCTTCTGGGCCTGCATCTAGCACCGAGGCAGACGGGGGTCATGCATGATTCACAAGGCAGGCCGTCGGATTAGCTTAGCGTAGCCTGTGCTGATGACATGCGTTACAACTCGTTTCATCATGACGCACTAATGAGAGCTGAGACGGTGCTCTCGTGCCAGAGGCCTCTCAGGACCCTCCTGGGGCAGTCGGAGCTTGGAAGAGAGAAAGAGAGACGGGAGACCCAATGTGGCATTGTTTCAATCCATTCTTTCTGACTGGTTTCTCAGAGAGGCCCTGGGAAGGTCATGGCCTAACAAACACCTGCTCAAAGGTGTAGCTGAAGATGTTGTGTTTATGTTGTGTCTTTACTAAGGATAATGTTAGCATCTGGATGCGCAGAATTTCCCAGCTGAAAGTATAAATTAATTCAAAAGCAAACACAATTGTTCCCGGAAATACTACCACTGTCACTTACAATTGTTTTTTGTTTTGTTTTGTTTTTTTGACCTGCCTGTCTGGTGCTTTGATACATAATTAAGTAATATATCAAAAAAAAATTTTTATATCAAAACCACTCTCGAGAAAGTTCACAATCGCTGTACCTTTGTTGTTGTGAAGGATTATGGGTGTGATTTTTAATTGTCTTTAATCAGATACATTTACATTATGTATGTGTACATGTACAGTTATAATTGTAGTTAACTGTAGTCTAATTAACATGCATGCTAGACGAAGCCAAGCTTTAATCACATCTGGTGTCTTAGTCAGATTAGACTGGTTTGATTTCAGTTTACATGATATATAAAGTTTGCATGATATACATATACTACCATTCAAAGGTCAATAGGATTGTTGTTATTCACCAACAATACATTGAATTAACCAAAAGTGAGAGCAAAGACTATTTCAAATAAATCCTGTTAATTTGAACTTTCAAATAATAAAAAAGAAGAAAAAAGTATCAAGGTTTCCATGTTTCCTCAGCAGCAAATCAGCATAATAGAATGATTTCTGAAGGATCAAGTGACACTGAAGACTGGAGTAAGCTCTCTGTAATTAATTATTTAATGAATGAATTAGCTTTAAAAAATAATAGGTATTTGGTTTGACTGAAATCTGATGTTAAAAGTGCATGTAAAAGCACTTAAAAGATATAGATCACCCAAAAAGGAAAATTATTTATCATTTACTCATATTCACTTCATCCTGAATCCATGTCTTTGGAACACAAAAGAAGATATCAATCAATCAATCAATAAATGTCTCAGGTTTTTTTTTTTTCCAGTGATGTTTTGGACCCCACTGACTTTCACTGTATGGACAAAAAGAGCTGAAAAATACCTTTTCTTGTGCTCCTCAGAAGAAAGGAAATCATACAGGTTTGGAACAATATGAAGTCAAGCAAATGATGACCAAATGATTGTATGCATTAGTAATCTAATACATCTGTGACCCAACCAACAACTGCTCAGCCAATACAATAAGATCCTTGAGTACAGCATCTGCTAAAGGAATAAATGTAAATATGATATAAAACTACCTCAAATAAAGTTCAAACTGAAAAGTCACGTCCGAGTGCACTGGGAGTGCACTGGTTTCTGGCTGATGATTAGAGACCTGTCTTCAGGCTGCCAACCTTCGCCCTGGCCTTTCTGCACTGTTAGTTAATGATGCCACAGATATGTCCCTAAGCCTAGTGTGATGCATGGCGTTCATTAGCCCCTGTGGAGCTCTCGCTCTCTTTCTTTTATTCTAATGACAAGGGTGGCACCGTACTGGCCCTTAATCACAGGGGCACCTTGTTTCCACTGGAGGGGATGTAAGGGAGTGAAAAGGAGCAGGAAAGAGGCAGCAGTGGGGAGGAATCTCTCTGATAGGAGCGTTTCATGATCTAAATCCTCATGATTGGAAAGAGACAGAGGCATTAACAGTTCAGCTGTGAGCAAGGTCAGATCTAATTGATTCCCTTATTGCTTAAAATTATGATTTGAGATCGCATTGCAGGTATTTCTGCCTGGCAGCAATACAAGTTTTTTTTTAATTTGAGAATGAATTGAATTAAAATAAACATCAATTTTATATATGTATACCTAATTAACATTAACAGGGTTGTTGTAGTTAACTAAAACCATAGGTTTAATTTACTGGAAATAAAATAACTGTTAACCTGTAATATATTTTCAAATGTAATTTATTCCTGTGATCAAAGCAAAATTTTCAGCATCATTACATTAGTCTTCAGTGTCACAGGATCCTTCAGAAATCATTCTAATATGCTGATTTACTGTTCAAGAAACATTTTTTTTTATTATTATTATTATTATTATTATTATTATCGATATTTAAAACAGTTGAGTACATTTTTTCAGGATTCTTTGATGGATAGAAAGATCCAAAGATCAGCATTTATCTGAAATAAAAAGCTTTTGTAATACAGTCAGTATATTTTTTAAAGCCATTTATAAAGTTACAAAAGATTTCTATTTCAGATAAATGAACTGTCTATTCATCAAATAAACCTTAAAAAAAATCTACTAAGCAGTTTTCAACATAATAATAATAAAAATAAATATTTTTTGAGCAGCAAATATTAGAATGATTTCTGAAGGATCGTGTGACTGGAGTAATGATGCTAAAAATTCAGCTTTAAAATCACAGGAATAAATTACATTTTAAAATATTTTCAAATAGAAAACAGTTATTTTAAATAGCAAAAATATTTCAAAATTGCACTGTTTTTGCTGTACTTTGCTGTGTCAAAGAAATGCAGGCTTGATGAGCAGAAGAGAATTCTTTAAACACATTAAAAATCTGACTGTTCAAAAACTTTTGACTGGTAGTGTATATATATATATATATATATATATATATATATACACACACAGTATATACATGTAAATAAAATAAAAATAAATGTAAATAAAAATATAAAAAATATTTGTTTTATATTTATAAAACTATAATAGTTGTCAAAATATTTATAAAACTATAATAGTATAATAGTATCTCAACTCAATGATACTAAAAAACATTGAATATTAATGTGACATTAGTATTAAAATCAACTTATATGAGTGATTTTTTTTCTTCTCAACACGCCCAATTGACCCTGGAAAAGTAATATATGAAACAAATTCTTCTAGTTATCCTTTCCATAGCTCCTGTCAGTTAGCATCCATATAAGAGCAGTCAAGTCTTGGTTCCTTTCAACAACATATCTACTTTTCTATGAAAAATGATTTGTAACAAAATGTGTTCTGAAAAGCGTTAAATACAAATAAACTGAATAGTTCATATTCTGACCATAGTTTCATAGGGGCATCTTATGAGAATTTCTGCGATGCTGTAAATTCAATCAAATCCTAACACTGAAATAAAAGACATACGTGATTCTCATATGACTCTATCACTCCTTTAAACATCTCCAACTAGTTGTTTTGTGGCGAAGTTCAAAGCGTGGATATCATGACTGAAATAATGAAGCACCTCATGCAGAAAGGCTTATGTAAATGTTACCTCTCCAGATGCCAGAGCCTAAAGCTAGTGTTCTCCTCTCCCCGTGAGCCACATAATTTAAATAAGCATTTAGATAAACCTTTGTACCTCGCTTGCCCATAGGCTGCATTAGGTTTTGCGAGCAGATAAATCAATAAAATCTGGCAGTCCGAGTGTTAATGAATAGCACTTGCACTTTTTTAATGAGGCCCAATTTGCATTTGAAAGTGACAATGGGAATGGGTATGTTTTCTGCACATCTTGCTAAGAGTCTACATTTGAAGAAAAAATATGCAACTGTAGCATTTGTCTAAATCAAAATATGCTGGCATTACATGGGGGTTTAGCAGCACTTTTCAGGGTGAATTACAATTATATTGCAGAGAAATTCAATTTGATGTGGTTTTGCTGGATTTCTCTCTATTATATCTCATTATTGTATAATTGACATTGTTCCGTCTTACCCTTTAAAACTCTCCTGCTGAGTTGAACTATTAACCATTAACAAGACAAGTTTTTGGAAAAATACTGCTAGCCTTCTCAAATTTTAGAACAAACTGTTCTAAAATTAATAATTCTAAATCTATAAACTGACACATTTTGGGGAAAAAACTAACTAACAAAAAAATGTAAGACCTTAAATTATTTTTTTTAAACGTACAAATGTCCAGTGCTATTTTAGTATCATTAAGATACTAAATGATATTATAATATTATATATGATACTATTATTTTATATTTTGTGTTCACTCAGAGTGTAGTGCCTTTGAAGTGTTTTCTTGTGGGAGTTTCTCTTTCCCGACCAGGTAGAGATTAAAGACTTAAGTTTTCAACAAAGAGATTGTTACCCAGGGTGTTTTTCTTGTTCTCTCCCTGGCTTTCTCACAACTTGAGAGAATGTGAGTTTGATTGTTTTCTGTGTAAAACAAAAACTTATTCGAAAATAATGCCACGTGGGAAAAGGTGCGGAGTACAGTGAGCTGTTATTTCAGAGGCAACAACCATCGCAGTCATATCGAAACAAGCCTCGCAATGCTGGGAAAGCCTGTTCGGAACAGCGGGGTGTAGAAACGGTCTATCGTAAGAGTCCATTTGCAAAGCAACAAAACACTGTAAAAGACGCAGGCCTTGAGCTGCATGCAGAAAAAGTGACAACATACATTTTGCATTACGTGCCTCCATGAATGTGTCTACAGCTTTACGATTAGAAATTACTAGTAGAGATTTCACAAATAATTGCACAGCAATGTCCATGGGGCGGAAATATTGTGCCACACCAGCAAAAACCTCACACTCCCCTCCTCTCGGGTAAACGTTGCCACAGCACCAGCTGCCAAAGGAAGGCAACTTTTGCCTGCAGCAACACTAATGTGAGCATCTGAGAAAAACAGTTGTTTACTTTGTTTGAACTATGGTTGCCTGAGCCCTGGGGAGAGAACTTTTCTTTGCACGTCTTTTGGTTCTTGACTCTGTGACAAAGACACAGATGAATAACAATGTCATTTCCCCCTGTTCTTTTTTCTTCCTACCCCACCCTCTCAAATAATTCATCAAGTCTGTTTAAGTTGCAGTTACTGCAGTAAATTAGATGTGACACACAAACTACATTATGCGTCAACTTTTTTTCCTGGTGGCTTCTTTTTTCCTTCCAACCAACAGCCTCCTCATTCCTGATTAATTGCTGCATAGCAAGAGACCAAATTCACATGCACCAGCAAGAAAACAAGCAGAGAGGATTATCTATTCCCTATTAGAATAAAGAAGTAGGGGATATAAGCATGTAGTGTTTGGCTAGGATATATCCTTACTGGCATTGTGGAAGTTAGGCCATTGAGAAAAAAAAAACTTCACACTGCTTACCCGGCTGAAAAGATGGATCATCCTGAATTTTCTATGCTGGTTCAGACTGGTTTGTGCTGTTCTGGTTTCATGCTGGTCAACCAGCTATTGTGTTATTCACAAATTCCAATTTTTATTATATATTTTTATTATGTATCGGGCCAAAGTTTGGAGTAATTAAGATTTTTTCCAAAAAGGTTTGGTGTTCAAGAAACAATTCTTATTGTCAATGTTGAAAAATGGTTTTAGCTACATAAAGGAGTAGTTCACTTCCAGAATGAAAATTTCCTGATAATATACTCATGAAAACATTCCAGGATTTTTCTCCATATAGTGGACTTTAATTGTGACCAACTGGTTGAAGGTCCAAATTGCAGTTTTAGTGCAGCTTCAAAGGGCTCTACATGATCCCAGATGAGGAATAAGGGTCTTATCTAGCGAAACAATCGACTTTCTGAGAAAAATTACAAATTTATACACTTTATAATCACAAATGATCATCTCGCACTAGCTCGACTTCACGCATTATGTAATCCCGCATGCATGACATAGGTGGAAGTACCGACCCAGTGTTTACAAACCAAACGTGAAGAAAGTCAAACCAAAGAATGTCAAACGCTCTTTACAAAACTAGGTAAAACAATGATGTCGGACAATTTTGAAGTTGGAGGAGAAAATGAGATGGAGTTTTTCGTCCTACCCTAACTTTTTGAACCGAAGTACACAGACGGAGAACTAACCACGCATGACTTTCCAACAGGATTACGTAAAACATGACACGCATCGCGGAGCTAGTGTAAGACAAGCATTTGTGGTAAAAAAATTATATATATCAGGGGTGGCGAACGTCAGTCCTAGAGAGCCGCAGCCCTGCAGAGTTTTGCTTCAACCCTAATCAAACACACCTGAACAAGCTAATCAAGATGTAAGTAAGTTATCAGGAAGTTTTCATTTTGGAAGTAAACTACTCCTTTAATAGTTTTAACATAAAATCAAGGATGCATTAAATTGATCAAAAGTGACTGTAAAGACATAATAATGTTACAAATGATTTCTATAAAAAAATACAGTTAATTGAACTTTTCGAAACGGAACAACATTTTTTAAACTCTTAAAAAAAGGATTTAAAAAATAAATAAATAAATAAATAAATATATATATATATATATATATATATAGGATCTAAGATAATTTAATCATATTTAAATTATGTAAAATATGTAAATTTCAGTAGGTAGGGCTGACATCTCAAAAAAAAAAAAAAAAAAAAATAATTTTTGAAATACAGTTAATTGAACTTTTCGAAACGGAACAACATTTTTTAAACTCTTAAAAAAAGGATTTAAAAAATAAATAAATAAATAAATAAATATATATATATATATATATATATATAGGATCTAAGATAATTTAATCATATTTAAATTATGTAAAATATGTAAATTTCAGTAGGTAGGGCTGACATCTCAAAAAAAAAAAAAAAAAAAAATCATATTTGAACCCACACCATTCTCTATCCATTTGGTGTTTTAACATAATAATTTGCTTATGTGTCCCTTTAAGCCTGACTTTTCATTCTTTCCATTTCCATTCACTGTCTATGAAATTTCTGTCAGTCAGAACATTAAAGTGACAGCCATGTTTTGGCTTTTTACTGCACTGGTGTCAAAAGAAGAAAAAAACATGCAGTACACTTTTAGAGGGTGGGTCATCTGGCTGCATGTCTCTTCCTTTCCACACTTGAGACATTATAGATGGCACTCAGTGCAAAGCACAAACCACATCTTGTAGTTTCAGATGTGCCAGAGCTGATAAGAGCACCCTATAATTTATGGATCAGCATGAATGTAACTGTCATTCCTTTTCAAGTTAACATCAGCAATCTAATCCAGTCTCTTTATCCAACTGGTCTTGATTCAGTAATTAACCAGCATCCTCATACAGTAGATCCTAATTGAGCAGTCAAACAGCCAAGAAACTCAATCTTATTTTAATCTAGAAATAATTATACTTCATTCAAGATTACAATTGAACAGTAAAACGCATAGAACACTCAGTTTCAAAATAATTGACAATAACATTGGCAAAATGTATGAGTTGCTTACAGTAAAAGCCTCCAAAAACCTAATGTAAAATTGTAAGATTCCACCAGTTTTTACAATGTTTCCAACATTTGAAATTGCGATACAGCAGTTGCATTGGTGTGCACACACCCAAAGCAGTCCACTCATTTACATATTGTGGCTTTAAAGGCACTTAGCGAGGAAACACTATTGCATGTCAGTATCACTCATTGAAGCGAAGATGACTTGTTTACATCCCCTGCGATGCAAAAGTGATAAGGGAGAGAAAAGTGAGGGAAAGAGAAAAGAGAAAAAAGATGAAACTGTAAATCCTTATCAGGAGGGAAAGGCAAAGGAGAAAGACGAGCAAAGGGGCCCTTAGATCAAAGCGCGACAAAATGTGCCGAGTGTTGACTCCAGGTACTGGGACGGGTCCGACTCACCTCGCTGTCACTTCTATCTCTTTCATCACCCAGGGCCTTGCAAAACAGGATATGAATAAGTCATGCTTAATATTGTCACCCTGATAATGGAGAGGGAAAGGCCCCAGAATCAGAAAGGTGTCACATTAAAAGCAAAGTGTGATTCTGACTTTTTCCGTTTCCCCTCGACAAGATTTTATTTTTCAAAGTGGCACTAAAAGCTTGAAAGACTAATGTTGCTGTAGTGTTGAGGGGTTAGACTCTATATTGCTGAATACACTCGGAGGATATATTATGCTCCAAGAAGCAAATATTTCTAAGCATAGGCACAGAATCGAATTTCAGTGCTTGAAAACATTGCACATTTGATAGGTGAGGTTATATAAATCACCAAACCAGTTTGTGTTTTGTGCAGGAGGAGGCTGTTCTCCACCTAAATTGTAATTCTACAGATTATTGAGATTATGTAACTTTATTCAATGCTCGTATTCCGATAAACTGTGGAATATTTTGGTTACACTTTTTTTAAGGTGTCCTTGTTACAGTGTAATTATACATTTAAGTACTGAGTAATATTAATTAACTACACTTACTATATGGTTAGGGTTTGGCTTAGGGTTACTTGCATGTAATTGTACATGTAAAATGTGTAACAAGGACACCTTAAAATAAAAGTGTTACCAATATTAAATATATTAAATATATATTTAATATTGCATTTAAAATACAGAGTTCTGGCAATAGGTGTATCATTTCACATGCTGTACATGGTAAACCGATCACAACAGACTGGGCCATCTGACCAATCAGAGCAGAGTAGGCTCACTGAAAGGAGGGGCTTAGAGAGACTGAATCTTAGAACTGCTTTGAACGAATCGTTTGAGAATTGTTGAAAAAGAAGTGATATTAAATCCCTATTTTGAGAAAACTAAAGCATTTTTTTATTTTGCATGCATGTAAACCTGTTGTAGGAGACTCCCAAAACAATATTAGGAACCTTAAAAATGGCATAATAGGGGCACTTTAATGTTTTGAAAAGAAGTCTCTTATACTCACCAAGGCTGTATTTATTTGATCAAAATACAATAAAACAATAATATTGTGAGATATTACTACAATTAAAAATAACTGTTTTCTATTTGAATCTATTTTAAGATCTAATATATTCTTGTGATGGCAAAGCTGAATTTTCAGCAGCCATACTCCAATCTTCAGTGTCACATGATCCTTCAGAAATTATTCTAATATGCTGTTTTGCTACTTTAGAAACATTAATTATTATTATCAAGGTTGCTATATATTTATTTTTTTATTTTTTGTGAAAAATTTGAATTTCTGGATTATTTGATTAATTAAAAGTTTAAAAGAGCAGCATTTATTTAACATGGAAATCTCCTGTAACAATTGAACTGCCACTTTTTATCTCTCTTCTGAATTTGATGAGAAATGTTTGAGATCATATTGAGATCTCTGAGCACAGTTTGAGATCTTCTGAGATTATGACATAATATATTCACCTGCATGTTGTTCCAAACTTCTTTGACTCTTTCTTCTTAAAACACAATAGAAGATTATTTTGTGTTCATCTGTTTTGTTTTTATTTCTATTAATTGTCCAAAACTTTCAAGCTCCATTAAGAACGTGTGAGAACCGATTAGGTTTGACATTAGTATGACATTTGAAGTTTATGTCAAAGTGAATGAAGGCTTCATTTTCTATTTGTGATCACATCATCTTAAAAGACTATATAAAAAATGATATGAGTCAAGCTATGTCAATTATTTTCCGTAAAACACTGATGTTCATAATATGGACACAAACAGCTGAAACATTTTTCAAAATATCTTCTTTTGTGTCCTCCAGAAATATGAGTTTGTAACAAAACGGAGGTGAGGAATCGAAGACAAAATTTTCATTTTTAGGTGAACTCTTCATCTAATCAAAAGCCTCAGATTGCTCTCCATTGCTGTCTAGGAGAAACAATTATATGGAAGCGATCTCGTTTGTGTTTTCCCTTCCTGTGGGTAAGGTCCACATGAGGTTGACGGAGACAGCCGACTGTACATTAAAGATCCATCTCTCAGTCTCCACAGACATGCAGTAATGTGGCCCACAAAGTGCTCTGCCTCATCTGCTCTCACAATGTACTTGTCTGTCTCCCTACCTTTCCTCCACATACCCCGCTCTCAAACAATCTCCATCCCATCTACAACTCTTAGCCAGAGATGACTTAAGTCAGAGGAAGAATCCATTTACAATGTGTGCTTTGGAGCAGCTCCCTGACAATGCATGGCAGATTAGAGTGACATCTGTGATGAATCTTTCATAAACACTTTCTCCAGCACCGAGGCTTCTCTGAGTTCCCCGCGCCGTAGTGAGTGCCTGTTCAGATGTCATCTCGACGGGTCCTCAGACTGAGGGGAGAGTGACACGGAACCCGCTGAGTGGGGCATTAAAATTAATCCAGAAGTCACACACACACAGCTGCAGTGCAACGCGATGGCAAGCCCCCCCTCCCCCAACCAACCCACCCCAAAAGGCACCGCGACATGTGTCCACCGGCTCGTTCAGCTCTCAGATTCAGAGTCAATTTCATGTCCTCATCAATTCTTCACTGTGATTCTCCGCATTTGTTTCATTTGCATAACTTTTGTCTGTCTGTTTTCCCCGCTTTGAGTGGGAACACAGTTTTCCTTTCTTTGACATCCTCTTTAAGAATGCAGCTTCAAATTTAATGCGAGCAAAAGAAATATATAAATATATCAAAGGTTGACATGACATTCCTCCACATTATTCTCTTTGAAAGGCGCTTCTGTTCCTGCATTAAGGATACTGAGAGATAAGTGACAAGAGGGCACGGGCGCATACGGAGACACAGGTTACCTCTCGCAAACATGCCACATCCTGTTCCAATCTATCCCCTGTCTGCGATGAAGCCGGCGTGCAGCAGCAATACTGGCTGCCAGACCAATCTTTATGGCAATATTGTTTTAATTCAAGTCATAATTCATTTTCATTTATCATTCTTTTGTCTACTATGGGCTCACTATTTGCCTGTACATGGGTTTCCATGTGCATTCTCTTTCATTTATAGATGGGCTACTTCACAGCCGCTTTCAAGTACGCTGACAGGCTGATAAATGATACAATAATAGCTAAAATGGCTCCCAAATTTAACCAATCCAAAAATACAGCGAAACATTTCTAAAACACCTGGTGAAAGCCCTCTTTAAATGTTTAATCGTCTTTTCTTATTGTAAAAAGTTCTACTAGGGTTTCTACTCATTCGCATACAGCCCAGTTCCCCGAGTGCGGCTGATTCTGATGGATTTTCTGCATTTGCTTGCTGCTTTTCCCACTTCCAGCGCTCAAGCGCAGTCCATTGTCCGTTTTTGGGGGTGTTTTGGCGTGGGGGATTGGGGTACAGATTCTGGAGGGAGTTGATGCAAATGATGTCTTGTATTAAATATTGATCCCACTCCATTTCAACTGAAGGTAGACCTCAAACTCACAAACAAGACACTTGTCTCTTTAAATCAGCAGAACTGTCGCTTTTGTGGCTGTCTGTTTACAAAATAAGAGACTGAAAATGAGCCCTGGTCCCAAAAGACGACCTCCTTGTTTAAATATGAATAATAAATACATATTAGATAAATAATTCTGCATTCTGAATTATTGAGAAGAGGAAGGATTTATGGATTTGTGAAACTCACAGCACTGAAACTAAGGATAATTTCAAGCAATAATTGTCATTGGTGAGGCACATACACTTTATGAGGGAAAGACGTTGAACGTTTAAAGGGATAGTTCACCCAAAAATGAAAATTCTTTCATTAATTACTCACCCTCATGTTGTTCCAAACCCGTAAAACCTTTGTTTATCTTCAGAACACAAATTACGATATTTTAGATTAAATCCTAGAGAAGAAATCATTCAAAGTCATTATTACAACAGGAACAAAATCAAGTGAAGCGACTTCATCAATGTGCTAATGCTCAATATGAAAACATTTTTAATGCACAAAAAAGAAACATCTCATTCAGATGAGAGAAATTTAAAAGAATATAAGCTCAATTGACAGCTTTGCAACAAAATGTTGATTGCCACAAAAAAAAAATTGTAGGTTCCATTGAAGCGCATACAGTTTCAGTACACGTAAAGCGTGATGTATGAGCCATTATGTATGTTGTAATTCTGTTTTTGACCACTGGGTGGAGTGTGGGCCTTAATGAGTATATAGGTAGGCAAAGAGTAAGAGAAGGCAGGTGAATCAATTAAGCACATCTTTATATCATGTAAGAAATATATTCAAGAAAGGCAAGAGTTCAAGAATCAGCTACGGGAAATAGGTATAGTAGAGTATAATGTTAAAAATATAGTAACATATGGAAATAATGACCAAGGACGGAGATATTTGTTTAATTTTCTAAGGAGGACTGGACTGGAAGGACGAATTTAGTTAAGATAAAGTAAGTTAAAGTGAGACAGCAGATGGCAGTAATGCAACACTTTGGATGCCAACTGCCATAAAACTCCAATTAAGAAGAAGAAGCAGAAGAAGAAGAGAAGGCAGGTGTGTAATTAGAGGGAAGCACAACATTTTTTGACCGTGTCTGGAGGTGAATATGTGGAGGCATCTGATGATATTGAATAAATCTGATAAAGCAGTATTTGGAGGACGATTTTTCTTGTTTGGAACTCACGTGTCAGAAACTACCCTACAACACCTCAAGTGACAAAATGACTAGTATTTATGTCACTATATTTGTCAAAAAATGCTTCTTTGTGGATTATCACGCATCACTTTGGAACCTTTTGAACTTTTAATCGACTAATCACTGGATTTCACTTTGGATTTGTTTTTAATTGAACGTAGCAGTGAATCGAGGAGCAACCGCAACGAAGAGAATGGATGAAGCCAATCAGGTATGTGTAGTGTTACTTGAAAAATGACTTTGTGTGCACACATTTAATAGCGTAAATCCAATGCATTGGTTGCTTGAGTTTTAACGTTGCTAGTGTAATGGGTTGAGAAAATGCCATTTATGAGTTTACTGAAAACAGTGACCCTCCCAATATATGTGTATTTATGTATACCTGTTTTTTTTATTTTTACAAAATGAGAACTTTTCTAATTAAGGTAGAACAGTATATCTTTGTGGCATTACTCCGCCATGCCAATAGATGGCGCATCGGGCATTAGTGAAAGACGTGAGAGATTTACTTCCCCTTGGTCGGCGGGCTTAGTAATAAACTGATTGCCGCTGTGGAAAGACGTAACTTCTGTCCTCTCGTGTTTTTCACAGGTATGAATATATTTCATTAAAATGTTCATTTCATTGTACTTGAGTAAATCGAAATGTGTAATACAAAGAGTTGAGTGAGTATTGAAGTGTATCTAAAAAAAGTGTTCACTGATGATCCACTGATGATTATAAAAACAGCTAAAAAGTGAGGTTAATCGTGTTTCATGCATGATT
>NW_015505196.1:590240-615989 GCF_001515645.1 Sinocyclocheilus grahami | reverse complement strand
GTGTGCACGAGTTAAATGGAATACGAGAAAATAATTCTATCAAATTAATATTTCAAGTGCAATGAAATCTAAGGTATTTTTCTTTGTGAAATCTGGTCTTTAAGACTTTCTGGCATCTTGATAATTGGTGTTTGCATTTTTGAAAAGGTATATTTTGCATACTCGTATCAAGTGCACTAATGGATTTGTTGTTTGTTTAAATTGTATTTCACAAAATGCACTTTGAGAGTGAGTTTTGAAATGTTTAATTTTGTTAATGTTGAAAGAGAAATTATTGCAGTAATAAACTGACTGCTGCTGTGGAAAGACGTAACTTCTGTCCTCTCGTGTTTTTCACAGTTTATTCATCGATCCACAGTGCATAGCGCCTGTGTATCATTTGCTGCTGGCCCAGATATCCCCTAGGTCTGAGGCCAGTAACACTAAGAAGGTGAATGAATTCTACAATCTGCAAATATGAGTGTTGGGAATTATGATGATGATGTTGTGGCTTCTGGTGAACAAATAAAGACTATTGTGCCATTTGAGAAAGTTGAAATGGAGCCTGTGAGGGAAAAGAGGCCTACTAGGCTCACTCCTAAGGCCTTATTGGAAAAATTAGAAACTCTGCAAAAGACAAGAAAGAGTAAACTAAACACTGCAAAGAACTTAATGGCTATTATAAAGGATTTTATGTCCAGCCGAGAATATGAAAAGGAGGTGCAGTGCTCTTTTGAGAAATTCATCAAATTAAGAGATGAAGCAAGGGAAATGCATAATTCTGTGATGGTTCTTTTGCCCAGTGAAGAAAAGGAAAAACAACAAACATCGTTCAATGGAAAGATGTTGATTTGTAATGGGTTTATAGGTGATGTTGAGAAATGGTTGAGTACTGAAAGTCAAGTTTCATGTTCTGGTGTTGATGAAAATGTATATCAAAATGACGTTAATCCAGAAGATAGCATTTCAAACATCTCCCGTGAATCAAGTAGACCATCTAGCAAGAAAAGTTCGAGCAGTGTGCGTAGTGGGAGATCTTCTGCTTCTTCAGCACGAATCATGGCAGAGTAGGCTGCATTAATTGCATATGCAACTGCTTTAAAAGAGAAACATGCTTTGGAGCTGCAACAGGAAAAGCTGAAACACAGACAAGAACAACTGGATATTGATGCAGAAATAGCAGCTGCTACTGCCAAAATTGCTGTTTTAAATAATTCTAACAATCAGTCTCCCAAAACCTGCACTGATGGTATGAATGCATATAATGATTAAGGAACTGTAATGAGTGGCAAAGAAGTTACTCTCAACCCTCATGCAGAGGAATATATGCCAAAGAAATCTTCCCAGCAAGGAAGCTCAAGGAATGTGATTTGGAAAACTCAGTGCACCACAAACTGATCTTAATTCTGCATCACCAGTGCAAACATCTAATGTAATGCAGAACAGCGATGGAACATCAACTTCAAACATTTGCAGTATCATGCTAAAACAAAATGAGATTACTGCCCTCCTTGTACAACAACAACAATGCAGCACACTGCCTCAAAGAGATATTCCTGTGTTTGATGGTAATCCTCTGAAATATAGAACTTTCATCAGAGCATTTGAGCATGGAATAGAAGACAAAACCAAACATAATTGAGATTGCTTATACTTTCTGGAACAATACACACAAGGTCAGTCTAGGGAACTTGTGCGCAGTTGTCATCATATGGATGCACAAAAAGGGTATTTGCAAGCCAAAGCATTGTTAAAAGAACATTTCGGTAAGGAGTTCAAAATAGCTGCTGCATATGTAGAGAAGGTTCTTGGATGGCCTTCAATAAAGTCAGAGGATGTAAATTCATTGCAGAGTTATGCTCTCTTTTTGCGTGGATGCTGTAATGTAATGGAATAAATCGATTATATGGAGGAGCTGTAGATGCCAAGCAATTTGAAAACCATCATCATGAAGCTGCCTTACAAATTAAGGGGAAAGTGGAGAACTGTTGCATGCGAGCTAATGAAAAGGTGCAATCATAGGGCACAGTTCAAAGATGATATGGCATTTATTGAACGTCAAGTCAAAATGTAATCTGATCCACTGTTTGGTGATATCCAGAGTACCCAACCTGTACAACAGAAATCTCAATCTAAGACTAAAATTAGAAACAGCTTTTAAATCAATTCAATGTTGTGAGACTGATTTAAGATCAAAGTCCCGAATTGTATGTTTGTGCTGCAAACGTGATCACTTACTGGATCAGTGTACACAAAGGCAAAACAAGCTGCATTGAGAAAAATTGAACTTTCTAAAGGAGAAAGGTATTTGTTTTGGCTGTCTTTGTGTTGGACACATGAGCAAGGATTGTGACAAGCGCTTGACTTGTGCAGCATGCGGCCAAATGCATCTCAGCATTTTGCATATTCAACAAAAGGAAAGAACGGGCTCTCAGGATCAGAATCGTCCATCTCGAAGTAGTGCACATGTCGCCCTTAAAATGTGTGGGCAAACAGGGGCCAGCGGCGATGGAGACTGTGCATTTTCAATTATACCAGTTCAAGTCAAATCCAGTAAGGGACAAAGGGTAATTCAAACGTATGCATTTTTGGATCCTGGCAGTTCTGCCACATTTTGTTCAGAACGCTTAATGCACAGTTTGAAATTAAAAGGAAAGAGAACTAATATTGTTTTGAAAACAATGGGCAATCAAGGCTATTAATAGTACAATTTTGACTGGATTGGAAGTGTCTAGCCTTCTTGATGACATCTTTTACAGTCTTCCAGAAGTCTTCACTCAAGAGAGTATGCCTGTGGCCCATTGTCACTCAAAGGGTTTTGGATAAATGGTCATATCTGAAAGTTGTTAAGATCCCTCAAATTCCTGCTGATGTGGATTTGCTGATTGGAGCAAATACTTCCAAGGTAATGGAGCCCTGGGAGGTTATAAACAGTCATGGAGAAGGACCTTATGCAGTTAGAACCCTATTGGGATGGGTTGTGTAACGAATCAGCTCATAAGGAAATATGAATAATTAATCATAACTAGTTATAATTAATTATGAATATTTAGATCTGCTGTAGATATTTAGCTGACCTCTCAGGGTCAACTGTCTTGTCAATTCAGAAGTATTTGTTAAATCTAGCTAACAAAATATATATTGTGTGTTTGAGTGGTCCAGACGCTACAGTTGTAAATGGACCACTCCAAGGAAGCAAGGATAATAGGAACAAGATCGAATGTCCAGATGTTACTGTTAACAGGATTTCTGTAAGCAAATTGGAGGAGATGCTCAGTAAACAATATAATCATGACTTTAATGAGAATGCTGATGAGAAAAAGGAAATGCCAAGAGAAGAGCATGCATTTATGGAAAAGGTAAGCAAGTCAATTGAGCTTCAAGATGGACATTACAAACTGAATCTTCCTTTCAGGATGGAAAGCCCCATGTTGCCAAATAACCTTTGTGTGGCTAAACAGTGCTTAATTGGATTGAAAAGGATATTTGAAAGAAACAAAGCTTTCCATCAAGAATATAAAGATTTCATGGATGAGGTACTGAAGCAAGGTTATGCTGAAAAAGTACCATTGCATCAGGTAAAACAGGATGAAGGGAAAGTTTGGTATATCCCTCACCATGGGGTTTATCACCCCAAGAAAGGAACGTTAAGAGTGGTATTTGATTGTGGAGCTGCCTTCAAAGGTACATTGCTTAATGATCAACTTCTACAGGGTCCTAATTTGACAAATTCACTGTTGGGAGTTCTTGTGAGGTGAGCCAATTGCATTTATGGCTGATGTAAATGCAATGTTTCACCAGGTCAAAGTTGCAGCAGAGGATACTAATTTTCTTAATTTTTTATGGTGGCAAGATGGTGACTTAAAGCAAGAACCTGTGGAATACAGGATGAACGTGCATTTGTTTGGAGCCGTGTCATCTCCAAGTTGTGCTTGCTATGTTCTACGCAGAACTGCTGACGATAATAAAGCTGACTTGCCGGAAAAGGTAATTGACACAGTTCATACAAACTTCTACATGGATGATTGTCTGAAAAGTGTAGCTTCAGAGGAAGAGGCCATCTTAATGATCAAAGATCTCACGGCTGTTTGTTTAACAGTAGGTTTCCATTTAACAAAATGGGTTAGTAATAGCCGTGCTGTGCTGAAAACTGTACCTGAAGAACATAGAGCCCATGGCATAAAAATGATGGATCTGGACAAGGATCAACTACCAATGGAAAGAGCTCTTGGTTTGTGGTGGTGTGTTGAATCAGATACTTTCAAGTTTAAAATGACTATCAAAGATCATCCTTGCACCAGGCATGGTGTTCTGTCGACGGTATGCTCTGTAAATGACCCTTTAGGATTTTTGGCACCATTCACTCTCACAGCAAAAATTCTCCTGCAAGAGCGATGTAGGACAAGATGTGGATGGGATGATCCACTACTCTCAAATCTCCAAAGACAATGGTCTTTATGGTTGAAAGAGCTTGGGAGCATTGCAGACTTCAAGGTGGATAGATGTCTTAAACCAACAGGGATGGACAAGCCTACCAACGTTCAGTTGCATCATTTTGCAGATGCAAGTACACTTGGATATGACACTGTAACGTATATTAGGATGGAGACAAATCATGATATCCACATAACTTTCCTACTCCGCAAAGCTAGAGTAGCACCTTTGAAACAAGTAACCATTCCACGTCTTGAATTGACAGCTGCTGTACTTGCTGCTCGAGGGGACAAAATGTTGAGGGCAGAGATACAGTTTACATTGGTGGACTCAGTGTTATGGACCGACAGTACGTCTGTGTTAAAATGCATAAAAAATGAGGACAAACGTTTTCTTACCTTTGTGGCCAACAGAATCTCTGCAATAAGAGAAATTACAACACCGTTACAGTGGAGATATATACCTATGTCTCAAAATCCAGCAGACTGTTGCTCTAGGGGTCTGAAAGCAGATCAGCTGTTAACAAACGGAGAATGGATCAATGGACCAGGTTATCTGTGGAAAGCAGTGGAAGAATGTCCAGTTCAAATATTTGATTCTACTCTTAAAGCGGATGATCCTGAGGTAAAGAGAAGCATGTGTGTAAATAGCACTGTTGTAAATGAAATGCCAAGTGTAACAAGTGCTACTCATAGACTGAATACTTATTTTTCAGACTGGACAAAGTTGAAGGTTGCTGTTGCTTGGCTCTTGAAGTTAAAGAAAATTCTGAAACAACGGAGTCAAAAGCAGAAGGTAATTCAAGCCTCTTTGGACACTTCTGGAGTATTAATTTCTTCTAAGAAGATAGAGCAAGAGCTTCAAAAACTAACAGGCTCTGTGATCACACCGAATCTAACTTTAGAGGAAGTTTTAACAAAATAATTAATGTAATTCTCCTTTTATTTATTTATTATATATATATATATATTTGTAATCAACACTATGCCACAAATGTTTTTTGGTTGAGCCTTGTATTAAACCTGAATACCCCATTACATAAATGTCAGGAGAAACGAAATCCTGTACATAGGGCTCAGTATTTTAAAAGAGCAAAAATTGACTTTTTAACTCAGGTTTCACATATAATGCCTATGATGTTAAAGTAGGGTCAAAAGCCAGTCTAATGTACACCTTTCCAACTGCAATGTTGCTGCGAGTTCAGGGCAAACCTTGTTAACTCAAACAACACAAACATGTGCTGATGGTCTTTGTGCTAAATTGGCTTTGTTGCCATTATGTAGCCCTTTTCAAAGAAGAAATGCCTTACAAACCCATCTAACGAAAGGGGTGGTTCACTCCCCTGAGCAAGAGAGCAAAAGGTGGCGAGACTCATCCCTAATAACATCATTTAGAATTCACCTTCTCAAAATAGACTAATGCCTTCTTGCCTTGAGGGCCCTTCATACCTTAACAGAAAACTCTCTTTAGTTCAGGTTCCATTAAGCTAGAACACCATGCTCTATTAGTGCAACGTGTGCAGCAGAGAGAGAAAAAGAACAGAGGGGGAGGGAGAGAGAAAGGTGTGTGTGTGAGATAGAAGAGAGGATGTGCTACCTCAGGTGATCCTACTTTTTGTTTTTAAACACTTTGAGAGCAACGTCACTGTGCTTGACAGCTTGTTAATGTCACCACGTTGTTCCTGAAAATCCCATGGTGCTTTGCATTAGCACTCTGCTTGCCTCACACCCCCGGGAGCGGCTTCACTAAAGTAGCACCATGAACACACACTGCCCAGGAGCATCACTCATACACACACATGAAAGCTCAGCAGGATATGGCAGCCAGTGTAGTGCTTCTGAGAATAAGACTGCGTTAGAATGATTGTTAAATAACACAAGAATACAGGCATGTTTACACTGCCACTTACGTACACCGGAACATCCATTGAAAACATATTACAGAAGAGCGTGAAACATACTGTACATATCCTGTTATATGTCAGAAACTCTATGACCGGTTTAATCGACAAGGATGCTCCAAGAATAACATATTACATTGGAAAAGTATTTTGAAGAACTATAAATCGATGGTATGGCATACAAAGCAAGGCATATAAAGTACGCTGTGGTTATGTTGCAACTTGTTACTATCCTCTCCTCTTCTAAACAATGCTGGCGCAATCTGTTATTCACATCTTATAGAGCAAGATGTTAATAAATATTTAAAAACATAACTAATTGTGGTAACCGTGTGTATGTATATTTTTTTCACTGTGAAATTTCAACAAGTGAAACAAGTAAAAAGTATTATTTATGGAGCGCATAAAAAGAACAAAATATTTGTTTCTTTTTACATTAGTTTTTCTATGGGCAGCATATAAAGAAAATATTACAAAAAATATATTTTTACATTAGTTTTTCTTTTATGTTGCAGTTTTTGTTGCTTTATAATTTAATAAAAAAAAAAATCAACAATCATTATGTATATTTGAATCATTTCTGTCAAATTTGGTTTTGAATTGCTTTGAAAAGCCTTTTTTTTCTACTTCTGATAGCCTGCACTACTAATTAAAAAAGTATTTCACATAATCCAAAAGGTATTTCTGCTGTTGAGCCCATAATATACATCTATTTTCATCGCCTCAGGGTGCTTTGCTCTGTACAACCTATTTAATTCAGTGTCTCTAGAGTGTATCATGTGATTCTGGCTTTAGGCAACAAAAGCTTTTACTGATAGTTTATCAACAACCCAACATGAGCTCAGAGAACAGAACTTGGAATGATGAGCTCTGCTAAATAGACTACATGAATACAACTTTACACCTGACTGAATATCATCACCCATTTTATATATCTATCAAACACTAATTATTGACAAAGATCATCTGATTGACTGAATTAGCTGTCAATCAGTACAGACAGACTTGTTCAGGAATATAGCCACACACATGCTGCTGTACATGCTATTTCTGTCATCCGATTGCAATGGTTTGATTTAAATGTTTTAATGCATCTGAAAAACATGTTTATACAAAGCAACTTTCAAAGGATTATACGTTTTATCAGGTCTTGCATTTCCTGGGACTCAAACTCATGACCTTGGTGTTGCTGGTGCCATGGTCTCCTGTTTGAGCTTCAGAGAATCAACACTTACAGGTCAATTAAAATAAGAGTGAAAACTTTAGTATACATTTTAATAAGAGTGAATACTTTAATGACATATATATATATACCGCTACATAAAAGCCAGGGCATTTGTAAGATTTTTGGATGGCCCAGAGATGACTTCAATGGCAATGAAATGTGTGATATACTGTGTAGCCCTGCCCTCTAGTGTTCTACTGTGGTGGACTCACAGCTGGATATATCAAATTAAGGTTTGGTACATTTGGAATATAGAGATTGGTTTGTCTTTTCATTAAGGGTGTATAACAATTATTCATATGGTAAATATTTTATTTTCCCATATAAATAATCTATACACTACAATTTAAAAGTTTAGGGTTTGTAAGAATTTTTAATGTTTAAAAAAAAGTGTCTTATGCTCACCAGAGCTACATTTATTATCAAAAATGCAGTAAAAACTGTAAAATTGACAATCTTGCAATTTAAAATAACTATTTTCTATTCAGTATATTTTTTAAAAAAAATTAAAAATGTGATGCAAAGCTGAATTTTCAGCAGTTATGCTGTCATATTTTTGCAATAGCCGAGGTAATATTTAAAGATTTCTTTCGTAACAATGTAAGTCTTTACTGTCACTTTTGTGACACAATTTAATGCATCCTTGAACTATATACAGGTGCATCTCAATAAATTAGAATGTCGTGGAAAAACATCATTGACACGTCTGTGTGTGGTGGCTCTTGATGCCTTGACCTCAGCCTCAGTACATTCCTTGTGAAGTTCACTCAAATTCTTGAATCGATTTTGCTTGACAATCCTCATAAGGCTGTGGTTCTCTCGGTTGGTTGTGCATCTTTTTCTTCCACACTTTTTCCTTCCACTCAACTTTCTGTTAACATGCTTGGATACAGCACTCTGTGAACAGCCAGCTTCTTTGGCAATGAATGTTTGTGGCTTACCCTCCTTGTGAAGGGTGTCAATGATTGTCTTCTGGACAAATGTCAGATCAGCAGTCTTCCCCATGATTGTGTAGCCTAGTGAACCAAACTGAGATTGAAGGCTCAGGAAACCTTTGCAGGTGTTTTGAGTTGATTAGCTGATTGGCATGTCACCATATTCTAATTTGTTGAGATAGTGAATTGGTGGGTTTTTGTTAAATGTGAGCCAAAATCATCACAATTAAAAGAACCAAAGACTTAAACTACTTCTGTCTGTGTGCATTGAATTTATTTAATACACGAGTTTCACAATTTGAGTTGAATTACTGAAATAAATTAACTTTTCCATGACATTCTAATTTATTCAGATGCACCTGTATATAATAATAATAAATAATAACTTCTAAAAACAATCCTTATGAAACCAATTTTTATACATTATGCTAATGTTCTTACAACAGTAAAATTCAAAGCAAACAAAATGCACATTAAATACACTAACTGGATATGTGTTTTTTTATGCCTCGTACTTAAATTTTGAGCGTGTCCAGCAATTTCAATTACTTATTATTTATGATTATTGATAATTGGCATATACTTAATCCACATTCATGCATTACATTCATTACAACATAAAAACGTAATTGCTAATTCATTTTCCTCATTTGTCCAGTTAAAGAATACAGATAATGATAAAGATAGAAGTAAGATAGAACACTGACTTTTTCTAACTAATATGGTGTCTGCTTGACCACTGGATGAATCTGGAATGAAATTAGATTATACCAAATAAGAGACAGAAAAGATAATGAAATAGATAAAAGATGTATAGGATCTCTTAAGTATATGTAAAATTAATATCAGCCTGAAAGACTTGGCTTGCAGCCACGTGATCAGCCCAGCAGAGACGTTGTGAGAATTACATCCACTCACAACCACTTCTTTTGCTTGCATTATAGTGCACAACCATGCATATAAACACTGGCACGTCCCCCTAATGGTCGCCAAATGATAACTGGCCTTTCCCCAGTCCTAGAGCAATGCCTGGGGCAGCCAGGCAGGGTGATCCGACCCTCACCCCCACCTCCATAAACCCTCCGCCCCTTAGCATATTGCAGTCTTTCCTTGTTCATTTCACCCATTTAAGCCTGAGGGCCTCTCTGTCGCTCGAATGTGGGGTGAGGAGAGCGATCACGTCCAGCCAGGTCAAAGGGTTCTGGGTATAATTCTTACAAGCCCCAAAGCTTGGTGTCACTGAGGATGAACAGTCCCGTTTGGATATGAAGCCTTCTGCTCTGGTAGATCATTTAGATTGCTGTTGCATGAAGGCCAGGTATTTCGGTCAAGAAGTAGTTATGAATGTGTTGACCCTTTCATTACCAGGATTGTTGCATGTTCGCAGTTACAAACTAAGAAAAGTATCCGATTGCCAGAGAGCACGTATTCATCATGTGAATTGTGGGTAGCATTTCTCATCAGAGAGTTCGTCATGTTTTTGAGTGTAATAGCTGTTGTCAACCAAAAGATGGCAGCAAAAGATGAGTCAATACAAATGCCTCAAAGGCCAGAGTTTTTTTTTTTCTTTCTTATGGTCTGGTCAGTTAAGTGCACTGAAAAAATGGTGTAGAAACCGTTTTCACAATTAATCACAAAGAAACAGCAAGTAACACTTGAATTAAATGTAAGTTACACTTATAAATGCAGTTACACTAATTATGTCTATGGGTTCAATTCATGTTCCTTCTAAATGCAGCTGTGTACCTTTGTTTGATTGCACCATAAGCATCACTGACTTCATAGCTGATCAATTTTGTTGCCATGAAAACCAAAGAGCCACTTGTGGAACTTCACAATGAACTAGGAAGAAAAAAAAGCTGGACAAGGTTATCAAAAGTTTGGCAAAGCTTTGAACCTCTCTAAGAGCCCTACAATGTCCATTGTAATGAAATGAAAAACACATGGCACATTCCAGACACTGCTAAGATCAGGCTGTCCTACAAAATTGAGCAACAAGGCAATGGGAGCAATTGTAAGTGATGTGACCAAACGACCAGCTACAACACTGACAGAGCTTCTTGGACTGAAATAAAAGGGACTGTCCAAACATCAATGTCTTCAGCACTTCTTGGGATCTGCTTTTTTGGGAGAGTGGGTAGAACTAAGAAATCTATTTTTGAGAAAAGAATGTGCTGAAGGCATGTAGCAAAACCTGAAACATTTTGTAAAAGGAAAAAAAAAAAATAATGTTTGGTCAAAAATTGCACTCATCAGCCTGATGGTAAAGTGCAAACTAAATACAGTCTAGCACCCTGGTAGCATCCATTCTTTCTGTCAAATATAGTGGAAGAAGCATCATGCTTTGGTATTCAGCAGGAGGAACAGGACAGTTTTTGGCATCAAGAGAATGTGGATCCTCAAGGAAAACCTGTTTCAGTCAGCCAGAAATCTGTGTTTAGGTCGAAGATTCATTTTCCAGCAGCACAATGTACACAGCAAAACCTGGCTTGAATAAAACTGAGCAGAATGATTCAGCCAGAGTTCAGATTGAATTCAGAAGAGTTGTTTGGATGATTGCTTTAGAAAGTCCATCGCTTTGCTGTAAGCTCAGCAATCCAGTAACACTCTTTCAATTGAAAAAAAGAAAGAAGTGTTTACCTCTTTCTGAAGCCAAATTTGTTCCTTTTGCAAATAATACAAAAAAAGCAACCATGTTTTTATAACAACTATCAGTGAATCAACAGGTTTGTGAGATGGAGAACGTAACACTAGAAACACTAAAATGTGAAGCAATACTTTGGACCTGGATCTAATTAAAACACATCTTTCAGATTCAAAGAAACAGGTACAGGTGCTGGAAATAGCATTTCATCCTTAAACCAGTGGATATGCCGAAGCTTGTAGCCTACATGTCCAACACAACAATGTATACCTATTCATGAGGTGAGGAAACAATTTCTCACAAGGAAACAAGGAAACAACAAAGGCTACTGATATAAACAGAAGTGTGAAAAAGTGAACTCCTGCTGTAACTTTTTCCCGGAAAGCCTATTGACAAAAAGTCAAATGATCCTTCAAAGCTCTGTCTAGATTTGCATTTAACACCACACTGTGCTCAGTGTTAATAAAACAAAACAAAATATTATATAACCAATACAATTTGGAAGAAAAAACGTGGACAAAGCATGATTGTGTGGTAGCCTACAGATCTACAGGTGCATCTCAATAAATTAGAATGTCGTGGAAAAGTTCATTTATTTCAGTAATTCAACTCAAATTGTGAAACTCGTGTATTAAATAAATTCTATTCACACACTGTGCTTGATTGGCCTGCAAACTCATCTGACCAGAACCCCATAGAGAATCTATGGGGTATTGTCAAGAGGAACTTTCAATATATAAGAAGTTCATATTTAGTAACTTCTATTTTAAACTCATATTGCCAGTTGTCTTAGGGCTATCTAATTTGTTCCGCCAATGAAAATAGTTCCAAATGAAGTCAACTGAGAGAAACACACAAGTGGCGTTTTAAGTGAATCGTTTTAATCACTCAGTTACTCAAAGACACTTGTTGCAGTCTGTCTACCTGGAGCTCGTAAACACGGGTAAGCTGAGTGATACAATCGATGGAATATGCGTTCACATCACGTTGAAACTTCCGTAATGACAAAACGGAGCTCAAAATGTCATAATAATTACAGTACGACATAGCGTGAACGCACAGATTTGAAGACCGGGACCGGCTATTGTACAGAAACTTGCAACATACTTTAAATAAAAACATTTATAAAATAAACTCATACAGTTATTAAAACATTGTAAACATCTTATTAAAATCCACATCCTAATTCAATATTACCTGGAGTCTGAATAATGCCTTAAATGCGTAGTGCAGTTTGACCACTTGATGGCAGAGATATTCAAGGCTGACCTGATAATCTACTGTATTTCAGCTTGCTATTCCTAGAACAATATGAGAGGTCACTGGTGAAAATCACTGCAGTGAATCTTGAGCACTGCATCCAACCACCACTGGTCCATCTTTACACAGATCTAAAGCCCTACATATTCTACACTTGACCGCACTTTAACTGCAAGCATAAATGTGTTGTTAAGTCTCCATTAACCCTGATATATTGTACAGGCTTACAAACCATAAGATCCTATACATTCTTAGGGATTGACTTTACAGATTATGCTGCATTTTTCAAATTGATTCTAATTCTATAGTTTCAGTGCATCATATAGATTTTAATATAATTGCCTGGATAAAATAAATGAGTATCTGCTTTATCTGCTTATGTCTAGAGTCTCTGTAGTGCTCATAATGTGAAAGTATTTCCTTGTAAAAACATGAAATACAGTCGTATACCATGTTGTCACCTGTGTTGCCATTTGCAAAGCATTTGAAGAGCCATCTCTTAACCTGAGGTGGCTTTTTTAAGTGGCAACCTGCAGAAGAGTTATCTAGTTTTAAGCATTTTCATTGCCATCAAGCCCAGGGTGGAAAGAAACAAGTTGCACCTGCATGCACACTTTGACACAGTGTAATTGGAATATATGTATTGACACATTAAAAGCACTATGTATTTCTCATTTATGCTATTTATCAGTGTCCTTCACTCCCAAGTGTACATGCCATGGCGACATAGTTCTGGTAGCTAACAGCATCCATTTTAGTAAGAGCAGTGAGCGGCTATCTTCTCCCCTGACATCCTGGTCGATAAAATTCTCAAAGTGACACTGCACAGCAGACGTAAGTGCTCAACCTGCCATGTCACTTTGAGTCTAACAGCTCCTAACTGTACAATCTCATCTCAGCAGCCTTTGTGTCTCTGTCATGATGCAAACATGCTGTGATTGACATGCAAAATGATGCTTTACTGATTCAGCCTAATTGTGTTTGTGAAAATATCCTGGCGGGTCTTCTAGGATGGCAAGATTGAGATTGTGTAAGACAGACCCATCATAAATCTGCTCTTTGACTTTACTACCCTCCACTACCACATGCCTATGGCATTTAAAACTATGATACTCTATAGTGAATTAAACTATTTCAGTATTCATTACATGAAAATTATTTATATAAATTCTTCAAAAAATGATAGCTGTCCCACAGCTATATGGTGACATTTCTGCTACACCAAACAATTCTGACTCATTTAAGTTTTCTTCTGTACTTGATTACCAATGAGTATCAGTGAAAAGTGAGAAAGCATGCAATTATCACTTGTAAACAGAACATATTTACTGTACATCATTCCAATCAAGCTTTAATTAAGTCAAATAATGGGAAAAATGGGAAAATATTATTTAATTATGTGTATATGGGATACATAAAATGTTAGCTACAAAATTAGCCTTATACAAAGTATTCATCCATTTTATTTCAAAAATGTAATTTCCACCACTGTCATTTCCTTCACAAAATGCTATTAAACAAAACACACAATGCTAATACATGTTTAATTGTTAGGGAACAAATTCAAATTAAAACTTAGAGCAGGGGTGTCCAAACTTTCTCCTGCAGGTCAGCTGTCCTGCAGAATTTAGCCTGAACCCTAATTAAACACACCTGAACCTGCTAATCAAGTTCTTCAGACTCATTAGAAACTTCCAGGCAAGAGTGCTAGTGCTGGATGAAGCTAAACTAACACCTGAGGGTGTTTTATTATTTTTATTATTATTTTAAAGCTATAGGGCTGAAAGTGGCCTTTTGCTGCGCACACAATACGTGATTTTAGCCCTGATTTCCCATTTGGAAACAATTAACTGAGAACGCTGACAAAAGCACGAAATCGGAGGTAAATCAGTGCTCATTTACATGTGTGAATTTTAAAAGACACAATCTGAGAGAAGTGCTAATGAGTCACAAATGCCCGAGAGATATTTAGCAGGTTAATATCTAGATCAGCCTGTGATCCAAGTCCTGCAGTGTGAAATGTGTTTTGACTCAAACTGACATTGGCAACGACATACAGTTTTGTAGTGTTAAAATAACGGTAATCTGACAACTTTGAAAGTTAATGCATGGACAGCATTACAGTAAACCTCCATATATAGGCCTATAGCTGGGTTTTTTTCATTACGCTGCCATGTTACCTATAAAGCAATATATAATTTTTACATTCTCAGGGTAGATGAAGATTAGTTTTATAACATATACAGTATAAAATCCCCATAGAAAAATTAGTAAATGTACTGTACATATGTTAGTATCATCTTTATGATGGTTTATTATATGGTATATATATATCTATTAGTGTTGTCAAACGATTAATTGCATCCAAAATAAAAGTTTTTGTTCACATAATATATATGTGTGTACTGTGTATATTTATTATGTATATATAAATACACACACATGCATGTATATATTTAAGATAAATATGATATGCTTATATATTAAATATATTTTTATTAGGGCTGGTAAGTGATTAAAAATTTTTTTATCTAGTTAATTAATTACATGATGTGGCGATTGATTAATCAAATAATCGCAAATTAATCACACATCAAATTTGGCTGAGAAATTACTCCCAAAAGATAATTTAAAGTCGTTGTTGTGTAAAGCATCAAACAGACATTACAAAAAGCAGCTTCAGCAAAAAATATTTTGTTTGATAACATTTATTACATATACTCTTTTGGACCATGAGGGTGAGTAAATGATGACACAATTGTCATTTTTGGGTGTGTGAACTATACCTTTAATAATGTATTTTATTAATTGTATTATTACTATGGAAATATGAAATGATTTATTTAATGAAGTAAATGGTTCTTTATGAATGGTCCATTGAATCATTAGGCTTATTCGACTTGAAGCGGATCATCACCATCAGATCGATCGGTGTGTGACATCAAAGTACCGCAAGGGTTATAGACAGCAGACGACTCTTTTGAATCGTCCTTTGATGTCATACACCGATCGGTCTGTGCAGCGCCGCTTCAAATCCAACGCGCCTATGTTTCAACGCGCCAAATGGTTCACCCAGTTCGTTCAAAACGTGCATTAAGAAATGAAATGAAGTGTTTTGCTCGGAGACAAACAGTTCTGCTTTGTCTTTATTTTTTTAAGAATTGAGCAAACCAGACAACATTGTGTCTAAAATAACACAATATTAACTTCTTTCTTACTGAACTGTTGTATAAGATCAGTATCACATTTGCACTCATGTGATATTGCACTTAGCCTATTGCTCCTGTGATACTGCTTGCCTTTATGATGTAAATATGAAACAAAAACTCAAACAGGGTTTTTGTTGTTTTCTTACTGTTGCCAGTAAGTTACTATAATTAAGATTCACAGTAGCAAACTGTATTTGATTTACAGTAGCAAACTGTACCGTTTTACAGTAAATTACTATAAAAAAAATCAAATTCATCAGTATACTACTGTAGTTAATTTATTGTAATATAGATTTCATTTGATTTTATAATTTTATATATATAATTCATTTTATTTTTATCCTACATACTGTATGTACTACTGGCATTCAATTAAAACAGACACAATAATTACAAAATATCAAATTCTTTATTTAAAACATTGCATGTATAACACTTAAAATTGCATTGTCCAATGCTGGAACAGTTAATCTTCACCATTTCTCTTGTCTTAGAACATTTTGCAGTGCATTATGTTGTATTCTCTGGATTTATCTTCACACATAATCTTTAGGCAACAGAAACAAAATGGGAAAAGAAATACATAGCATAATTCTGCAAAACCCAGGTGCTACTCCAAAACGTGGCCACCACTTTGCTCACCATCCACTTTGTTAGTGACAGTCAGAAATGTGTTCCCTGGAACACAATAAGTAGAAATGACACACTTTTAAAAGGCAAACACCATACAGAATACACAAACCTCTCAAAACCATAACTTATTTGTTCTCTTACCTGTTCTCTTACCTGAATTATCAGTCTCAGGGTGGTTGGCATGCTCATTTCTTTCTTGATGCTTCATTGCAGTTGCCTTTAAAACACAAATACAGTAAAACAAATATATATATATAAAACACACACACACATTTACATAATATTTAACATATACAGGTGCATCTCAATAAATTAGAATGTCATGGAAAAAGTTCATTTATTTCAGTAATTCAACTCAAATTGTGAAACTTGTGTATTAAATAAATTCAATGCACACAGACTGAAGTAGTTTAAGTCTTTGGTTCTTTTAATTGTTATGATTTTGGCTCACATTTAACAAAAACCCACCAATTCACTATCTCAACAAATTAGATTAACCCATGACATTCTAATTTATTGAGATGCACCTGTATTTATAGGGTAGAGAGGGGTGAATTGAACCTGTGTGGAAGTTGAGACATCCCTTGTTTCTAGACAACCATAAACAAAACTGGTGATATGATCACACATATTTGAAGTTAACCATTTTACTAACCCTGTGATGGAGAGAGGCCCATTGAATAATTGGTTACTACATTTAAGTTAAAATAAATAAAATTAACTTTTTTTTGCTGTTCAAACTGATTTTTGTATGTTCAAGGACTCATTCTTCTTGTGTCTGAACAATTACAGACAAATTTGAAAAAATATATCTCACATGTTTGTACTTTAGAAAGTTATAATATGAGGCTACTTCTCAGCATGATGGTTTCTCTAAACTGCTGAATGATACAAGTTTGTTAAAATGGTAGGTAATTTGAGCCGAAAGTCCTGGGGTTGAGCCAGTGTACATGTAATTCTGATTTTGCTCTTTGTTGTAGCATTTGGACCAATCAGACACACATTTGTTAATTAGATTGAACAAATAAATGATTCATTAGATTAACAAACATTAACAGACCCCTCAGCCAGTAAACATACTGGGTGCCAAGATGTCTGAACGAGGCCCAGGACCCTGGTTACCATGGCAACCATGACAGCTTTGCTAGACCAGATCAACTTTACGACCTAATGGCATGTTGAGAATTCTCCCTCTCACTACATTTTCCATAGGAAAGACACATAATGCACAGCAAAATGGACTCTTCTCTAATTAATTCATAGGAAAACCTATTTATGAATGAACACACATATCCTCAGGTCATTGTGTATACCATTACTGTTCTTGTATATTGTCTTTTGTATTGTATACTGTTTTATGCATGTTATGATAGATCACTAGTTAATATAACCCCACCTATATCATGTTTGGTCTCTATGAATTCATCTTCGGATGATCTAAATGAGTGTTTATATTATATGTGGGTACATAGGCAATATATTAGTGTTCTAAGAATCTTTAGTAATTTTGATTCGAGTTCCATATGCAAATTACCATGCTCTCACACAAAGTGTCATAAAACTCCCCAGTATTTCCAACCTCCCGCTTGGAATTTCAGCCTTTCTCATTGGACAAGCCCATCCTGAGAGGCGCGAATCTTCTCAGACCTTAAAAAGCTTACGTACAGTTCCGCCCATGTGTTGTTGTTTTCTTCTGCTAAGTCCTCTGCTAAAACCTTCTGATCGCGGCCCGTGTGGAGAGCCGGAGCCGGTGCGGGCGTGCCCAGTGTGCTCCAACACATAGCCAGTCAGTCTGCAGTTCTGTTAGATATGGAGAAGATGAGGATATGAGCTAGCACCCCTCTAAGGACACCCTAAGTCTGCGCCAGGCCTCGGGCCTTGACTTTCCATTCACAAAGATCCTAGGATCTCAGCTGATGTTTCTCTTAGCTCTTTTTCACTTTCCACTGGGAAGAAACTCCCAATCACCATCGAGTCAGAACATCTTTGGAGTTCATCGCTCTTCAAACCCGGAAGAAGGTGATCGCGACTCCTACACCACCGAAACTCCAAACCATCAAGACTTTCATCCGAGACTGCATCCGTATGCTCGTTCCAGGTCAAGGCAATGCAAGTATCGTACATTTAACTAAACGAAACAGAGGTTTAGTAAAAGCTGTAGGAAAGCTTATACATATATATATATATATATAGGATAAGCTGTTCTAAAACGGCGCTGATGGTTTTACACTGTTAGTGTTTAGTTAAAACTCTTGTGCACAAATTACATGAGTTTCTGATTCTGCCTTGCAAATGAATTGTCCCTTTATGATTTTGATCCTTACTACATGCTCTAATGCATTAATACTGTAAGAAAGTATTTTCTGTGACCACGGAAATATTTCTTTCCTAGAGTTGATATGAACTTACACTAAATGTTCGCTGGACGAACAGATTGGTTGATGGCAATTTAATTCTGCTACAGTTGCTACTGGCAGCTGATATAAATAATTGTAATTAATCATAATTAATTGTAATTATTTATATACATTTCCCTTTTGAGCTAATTTGCTACATTGTTTTGGTCTTAATTTTGTTCTGAAAATTTTAAACAGGCCTTGTTTATGAAAACTGGCCATTGAAGTATTAATGAAATTGTATTTCACTGCAACATTTATTCACGTGTTCGCACTAACATATGATTGGATTGAGCATATAGTAAGCATATCTGGCATGATGTCCAGAGGGAGGGCTCCGAGCTCGGGATAGAGCCCGAACCCAGATATCTTCCCCTATCCCTGTATGGGATGAGAATAGGTTAAAAGTGAGGAGTTGGGGTGGAGGAGGGATGCCAGACAAGAGGTAAGTTTGCTGTGTATATATATATATATATATACATATATATATATATATATATATATATATATATATTATATATACATACATATATATACATATATATATATACATATACACATATACATATACATATACACATATATACATATACACACATATACACATATACATATATACACGTATCGTGCTAATTAGGATGATTAACTAACGAGCTCCAACTGTGCCAAAATGATTATCTGATTGTACTCTTCCCGAACCTTGTTAATAAAACATCATTAAGTGGGTTGTCGAGTACTATTAACCCAGTCCTGTGAGTTTCTTTTTTTAATTCTTCAATTTGAACTTTATTTTGTTCTGAAATTTTTACATAATTGTAAAAGATGCCTTCAAAGTCAACCTGTCAAAGTGTCTTGAGCCACAGGCAGGAAAACTCGCTGGATGAGTGGCCAGTCCATCACAAGGCTCACAGATTTAGTCATATTTATTGAATTTCTCTTCCTTTGATATAGCATGAGATGAAAATGTTCCGTTTTACTTAAGCATAATCAGTGGCATAGTTTAACGTCATGTGGCTGAACTTCTCCCTAGGCTCAATTTACCCCTCACTGGGGGCAAGTAGAGCCAAGAAACCCCCTTTTTTTTTGAAAACCATATTTTTAAAGCAGTTTATTTTATATCCAAAGTGATTATTCCCAAGGATGCACCAATTTGAAAATGAAATTTTTGTACATATTTAAGTTGGACCCATTGCTGTCATGTGCTCACTTTGAACACACTGTAAGTAAAAACTGGATCAACTCACCCCACTTTCCCATATGTTTTTGTAATAAATCTTTTAAATTCATGTCAATTTTTCAGATTTACTTATATCAATACATCAACATGAATTGATGGGTTTTAGGATGGATATACTGTACATGTACATGCCACATACAGTATGTCCAAACATTTATTACACACTGTACATAAACATACACATTTGTATGGGCTTGATATGTTAATATGAAATTCTAATAATATCTAATATATATTTTTGCTTCATATGACAATATATTTCATATATGGAAAATGTAACTGAACCTACATATATTACATTTATGTATGGCTTGGAATGACTGGATTTCTCATACAACATTGGATTTCACATACAACATTTCACAGAGCAACAGTAAATGTGACCACACCTTTAGATGTTGCTGCTGATTTGCACTAGATTTACTCTGGGGGATCAATAAAGTCTCTCTCTAGTAACTATGAACATACAGTGGCTAAGTGGTGCTGCACAAGCAATATAAAATATAAAATGTCAGCCAAACATTTATGAGACCATAATTGGCAGCAGCGAGAGTGCATGCAACTTGGCATTTGCACATATTTGTGGCAGCAGCCTCAGACTGAACTATTATAGCAATTTGAGTATCCTTTGACTCTAATTAACTCCAGCACAAATAAAATAAAAGTGCACGGATTTGCAGCGAAATTGAGGGAGCCATCCTCGGCTCTTCTGTTCTAGTCACACTTCATACCAGCGAAACCCTTCAGATCAACCAGAGATTAAGGAAAATGCCAGCTGTTAAAGATGATTTTAATCTACTATTCTTTCTCTCTATCCATCCCATCTGCACACATTCTCCGATTCTGAATCCCAGTTGTGCCCTTGATGTCATACCGTGGCAAGGCCAAAGGTTGCTCAGTGATTTCTAAACGCGGCAGCCACAGGACACACTCAATTACCATTGGCTATCTCCGAGATTTGACAGCACAAAGCCACCGTGGTTACTCGCCGAGAAACAAAACACTCTGGCAATTCCATTAGCATGCTGGGTGCTTGCCAACATTTCTCTGCATTATGTTCCATGGTAGACAAATTGGCAGTCAAAATGGTGTTGTGAAGGGGGCTAATTGCTTGAGTGCAGGGTTAGCCTGTATTTCATGAGACTCGAAATGCACAGGGAGATGGGCTGACCCAACTGTCTGATGTGTCCTAAGATGCGGGGACGAACGTGATGCCAGATCACCTCTGCTGTTGTGATCTGACATTTCTTGTGAAGGAGAATGTTGTTCATTAGCTTTTTTCTAATGAGCCAAATGCTTAAAGACCCAGTGAAATCAAAAGTTTATTAGCTTTGAGATCACCTAACCACCTTTTTTTGCAATGTGGAAGTAAGCTATTTTCTGTGAATATATGAGATTTCCAATTTATTAGCTGGTTATAACTAATAAAATTGAGTAAACGGTAATAATATTCGCACTACAAACCAGTGTGCTTATGATTATGATAATAAATTAAAATGTAATGATAAATACCAGTTTGCAATATCAGCAGCATAACGGACTGTTTTTGACACCTTAAATAACTGGAAGAAGGGGTGACCAACATATCATCTTTTTTCTGGACATGTCCTGGCTGGGATTTCTAAATTGCCTAAAATATCTGACATTTATATTCCTTCTCCTACACTTCCTACACTGCCTGCATGCTATTAGTCAAACTACTTGTTAGTCATTATCTTCAACTAATTTGAAAACAATAAAAAACAAAAACAGCACTGTAAAAAAAAAATCTGTAAAAATTAACGGTAAAAAACCGCAGCTGTGGTTGCCGGAATTTTACCATAGAAAATACGGTAGCAACGTTTTAGGTTTTAACTTAAATTTACAGTTAAATACCGTAATTTCATTAACTGATATAATGTTAATATACCAACCTATTAAAGTACTGAAATCTGTTTTGTACCTTTGTAATACACTGATAACCCCCAAATGCAGGTGGTGATGAGAAAGCCACATGATGAACCAATGCCCATCACAAGCAGCTTTTAAATAATAACATATATAGAAGGTGCACAGTGTCATTCACACAAACACTAAACACCATCATGGTAACACACATGAAACTGAAATAATGCAATAAACATTAATTTAACAACATTAGTAACACACAACCCTAATATACAATTCTGATGAGAAAAAAAGTTATTTTAACAAAAATACATCAAATTTGAAATGTAACACAGTGAATTCTAGGAATGTCAATTTACGGTTATTCACTGTAAATTATACGGTCTTTTTCACTTCCAAAAATGGTATACTACCGTAAAATTAATGTCCAATACATGTAATGTCCAATACAGTTTTTCACCGTGTATAGTAGGGGAATTTACCGTTAACCATTTAACAGGTTTTTACTGTAGCATATTTACAGTCTTTTACCATTAAATTCACGGTCATTTTTTACAGTGTGGGCATTTTACAAATCCATTGTTAACAAATATAAACATTTAAAATTGTACAGTCTTTTTGTTATTGGAAAACTTACGCAATTCTGAATACACTTATAAAAATAAAGGTGCTTAAAACCATGTCTTTCATACCTTTTTATAATCTGAAGAACCTTCTTTTGCCACAAATAACCTTTTGTGAAACAGAAAGGTTCTTCAGATGTTAAAGGTTCTTTATGGAAGCATTTAGACAAAAAAGGTTCTTCTATGGCATCGTGAAGCACCTTTATTTTTAAGAGTGTAGCAATAACAAATCGTGTTCCTGGCCACCACATAAATTGAAGCATTTTGGCTATTTATTAAAAAAGGTGCCTTCGATACGAGCCCCCTGCTCAAATACTGCATATAATACACATAAAAACATATAAACAAACATTTGCATAAGGTATATGCTAAGCTAGCAGGCTAATTAGTTAACGGTATGCTAAGCTAGTACACTGCGTAGCCTACTACACTGTGCAAAACACAAGCTAACTAAAAAAAACACAAATAATTTGTGTATTTTTGCCTTTATTGTAATAGGACAGTATAATGACAGCAAGTGAAGTAGGATGGACCGGGAAAGGTCCGCAAACCAGGACTCGAACTCAGGATGCTCGAGGCACAACAATATGTCGGTGCGCTGACCACGAGGCTATCGGCACAACTTTCTAACATTTCAAATAAATAATGGTCGTAAAAACAGTTCAGACAACATAGCCACATCATGATGGAGTTTTTGAAGTTTTTCTATCGGTAGACCAAATTCTTAATGACGTACAGGCTCATTTTGGTTCATTTGTCGATTTCAATGAAATAATAAGTTCAAATGAAATAAGAACAAAATAGCAGTTTGTAAAGATAGCAACAAACAGATTGCTAAAAATATATAGGACCTGTATCTGGTCTTTTGACACCCCTATAATTCACACACACAGAGAAGAATCTAAAGAACGTATTTGAATATGTGATTTGAATATTAGAATATGCCACAAACATTGTCAGTATAGGTAGATACCATGGTGTGAATGTTTCTTTAGTTGGCGCAAACGGAAGCCATATTCTTTTAAGCGATACAGTCGACTAATGTATACCTTTTTTTTTTTAATCAGTGAGCAGACTCTCATTGCTCCAGCACACTTTATCCCATAAATTGAAGTAATCCGTTTTCATCAGAGAGGTATAATTTACAACCACAAGAGGTCGATATACACACTAGCAAGCGCTGCTGTCAGGGTCAACATACCCCCCGGAGCTTATTTTTCCCCAAAATGAATGCCACTTCTTTCAGCCAAGCAGCTTCACATTGCCATTTGTAGGTTAGTCCGGATAAATCATTCAGCCCCCTCGTACAAACATCCACAACAGTTCCTTTCAGATAATAAGGTCAGGGAGCACATTCCAGACCAAGGTTGACGGTATTGGAGTCTAAATTAAGAGTCTGCATCTGGTAGAATGCTGGTCAACAATGTATGAGCTTAAATAACTCGCGTTTTCATTCAGATAGCACATGACTAAAGCAATTACACTTTCTTTGCTATTATTTTAACTTGAAAGGAAAGAAAAATGATAAATATACATATGTTTAAATATTAACATTTATATGCGGTTTCTGGCATAAGTCGGGGGAAAAAATGTAATAATAATAAAATACAAACTGCATACAATGTAACACAGCTCCACCAGTATGCGGTCTAAAATGGTGTGCAAGAATTGACTGAAAGCTGATCCCTTCATTTCTATCTTCTCTGGCAGAGAAGAGTCTCTCCAGATCAGGTTCACACACTGTGATGTATGGCATTGCCTTACACTTACATTCTGCTGGCTTTACTGTGTAAATACTGGAAATGTCTGTATTACTTCTAGGGGTCAGAGAGGAACATTTTGTTCCTGCTCAGTTTGAACCCCTCATATTACAGTTCAGGTATACCTTTGTTTACCAAACAAATCACTCAAAGCCACAATATGCCTGTATATCTGTGTAAAAATGTTTGAGATCTATAAATATGAAATATTATATATGTTATGCAAGATCAGATTGTGATTAAGCACCTATTACTCCAGTCTTCAGAGTCACGTGATTCTTCAGAAATCATCATAACATGCTATAACAATGTATCAGTGTGCGCATAAATATAGTCGATATTCTGATTTTTTTTGTTTTGTTTCTGAAGCACATTTTACCAATGCCAAACCACATCAATTTTAATACTGTAACTGCTATGAATTTTGTTTAAACTCATTTGTAATTGATATTTAATCGTTAACGAGGGCTAGAAGTAAAAAAACGCCTTGTATTCAAGTCCACAAAACTTTTTTTTTTTAATTAGTCTTCATTTATTTTATGATGCGTATTAAGTGGGGGTCATGTTTCGGGATTCCTTACATTAAAAAAGTCTCTGAGAACCTGGCACCTTGTACTTCTGGAGACTAGAGATAGTTTGCAGTTCTGGGAAAAGGTGGCACTGGAGATTAAAGGCTTCCTAATGGTTTAATTCTTGGTTTAACACCTAATTCTTCACCTTCTTTACTCTTTTGCAGTTAATATATTGTCTTCTAAACCTGTTTTTTTGTGATCCTGCTGCTCCAATGACCATTTCTTGTTCAATGGCCATGCCTAATTTAGCAATTTCTATAGTATTGCATCCTTCTCATGGACATTTAATAATGTTGGACCTTTCAATGTGTTAAATCTCTTTTTTGCCCCATTTTACCTGTAAAATAAAACCTGCTTTATAATAATTATACACATCTGAATACAAGACTTTTTTACTTCCAGCCCTCGTCAACAATTATATTTTATTTATAATTTATAAATGATTATATACAAAATTCATAGTTTTTTTTTATGACTTCCCCATTATGTGAAAGGGCAAGCACTGACAACCACTAATATCTGAGCTCCCATTATGACCCCACATCTACGATTTTGTAATCAAATCTGTATAATCATTGCATATCATACAATAAACGCAACATGATGGTGATAACCTGTACACAGATTCTGAAGCCAGCATTTGTTACCAGTTATGATGTTGCAGGCTGTTGCTCTCTAGGTCATTAGAGCAGCCCTCATAAAACAGAGACTATTTAGTCATTGGGTCATTACTGTGAACAGTGCCAATTAATCTCGGTGCGCAGAGCAGCGTCGTGAGAGGGGCTCTGGTTTTTGATTACAATAGGAAAGCATTTGCTGCGGTCGCCATAATGATACCAAGCTCCTGCTAGAAAGCCTGCGTTCAATCCGGTTACGGACAAGGTTTAATCAATACGGTGTCCTTCATCCTGCATTCAGGGCCGACCTTGGCAGCCTTTTGTCTCCTAAACGAGGGCAAAGAGCATAAATGTGGATACACAGAAAAAAATAAGAATGGTCCAAGCACTGAGCCCACATGAAAATAAAACACTAGCGCATCCAGTCAGCTCATTTGG
>NW_015505196.1:513888-589734 GCF_001515645.1 Sinocyclocheilus grahami | reverse complement strand
CCCACATGAAAATAAAACACTAGCGCATCCAGTCAGCTCATTTGGAACCTAAAGAGCGATCATATGTTTATCATTATTTTACCTTAGCCTAATAAAGTGTCACCATGCCAGGATCATTTGTAAATTTATTAGAGCCTCCTTATGTAGGCAGAAAGGTTAGAAAGGGGCAGACAACACCAGCACAAACAGATCAGGGTTCAATCAGGGTCTACCTATTGATTAATTTGAAAACAAAGAACATTATCATGCAATAGAGGGCTATAGTAGACTAAATTATGTGAAACAGCAGGTATATTTAAGCAGTGAATATGAAATATGTAGATAAAGGAGCCTTGAACAACCTCCAGACTTGAAAATGCTAATCAGCAATTCCTTATGACTGAATTATCACCATTGAAATATTCTTAGAAGCATCTGGGGAACAGATAAATCATGAAAACACACATGCAAAATCTATTGTTGGAAAAACAAATTTAATGCATCACTCTGCAGTACACCAAATTGTGTGTTACAAAACATGAAACAAACTTATCGAACATTATCGTCAGCTAACAAAGGATTATGAATATCGACAGTAAACGATTTACTTGTGTAATAACGTAATAAAGAAACTAGTAAAATGGCTTCACATCTTCCTCTTCTGGGTGCTGATGTATAACACTAGAGGACAAAGAAAACAAAATGAACTTTGGTATATGCAAAACATCTATAAAAAGTAAAAGGTTTGAGAACATGTTCACAGACAGATTATGAAACGACACACTGGGTCTGCTTAAGCTGAAAATACTAGGAAAACAACTCAGGAAAGAGCACACTTGAAAAACATAGATAACACATACCATTGTTTCCTCTGAGAAATGCATCTCCATACTTGTTCTTCAGCTGGCCATTGACATATTCCTCTGTCTGTTCCACGGCGATATTCATGTAGCCGTCAAGGCAAGCCAGGACTCCTAAAGGCAAAACACACATTAAACAATGTAACTTTAAATAGGTGTTTTTTTGCACCTGTTAGAAAACTTACAATTCTCGTCTTAGTGATATTTTATATTATACATAAAAATATTATATTATAGTACGTAATTCTGCGCCATGATATGGGGAAAGCAAATGGTCCACCCACAGTTTTGCACCAGCTTCAGATTAGAAAAGGTCTGAGCTGTGTTGATGCAGCTCAGGGAAATATTCCTTTCCATGGATGCCAGAGGTCATTTTGACTGAACGTGTTTTTAAATAAGTTAAATATTTTTGTCAGTGGATATATAGCAGCAACAGCGGGAGATTGAAAAACATTTAATTTTAGACTAGTCAAGTATGTGTCGATTACAGTTATATGCAGAATAGCACTCTTCGACAAAAACGTGGGCTGAGTCTACACTTTCTTTCAGTGGTTCTCAACTAAGAGGATGGATGTGATTTTATTTTATTTTTTTATCTTTAAAAATCATTTAATTTCCATCTTATATCTCTATGGGTATTTTTATACTGGATATACATTTTTTCTAATTATGCCAAACTATTTTAAAAAGGTAGAAATTACTTTTAAATTATACAAATGTAAGATTTTAAAACAAACTAAATACATTTTTAAAATAAATGTTTAAAAATCCTTATCCAGTAAATCACAAGCAACTGGAAAAATCATGGGGCTTTCGAATATTGTTATAGACCAGGGTTCCTCAAATCTTGCCCTGGAGGGCCAATGCACTGCAGAGTTTAGCTCCAACCCTGATCAAACTCACCTACCTGTGATTTTCTAATGATCCTGAAGACATTGATTAGCTTGCTCAGGTGTGTTTGATTAGGGTTAGAGCTAAACTCTGCAGGAAAGTGGATCTCGTGGGCCAGATTTGAGGATCCCTGTTATAGACAATGGATTGCCTTGGAGTCAAAAAGGTTGAGAACCACCGTACAAGAGATTTAAATGTGTAAAAAAAAAAATGTACGTTTGGTAAAGCTAGTAAAGGGAGGATTCAAACTGAAAGCCTCAGATCAAGAACAGGGTAGATCCACAGTCATATTTATGATATGACATGTTTACCAGATTTACATCCATACAGCGAAATTTTCTTATTTCCAAAATTCTGAATACGATCAAAGCCTCTGGGTTTTTTTATTTTATTCTTGCCTTCTTGTATGATGTCCCTGACCAACTTTAAACTAAATCTACAACCTTGGTTTATAAATCTCATTTAAGATGCTTCTACATTTAACGTTACCTCTGTAATCGACACCAGAGTTCAGCTTCACCACCACTGGTCTCCCAATGATCTGCTTCAGGAAATCACTTGGGGTCTGCTTCCGGAGACTCATTTTTACTGAAAATATAGAGAAATTGAAGATTATAAATCACTAACCTAACATGATCACAGATGTAAGGAAATGTGCCCAGGCTTTATTGTTAGCAAAAAAGAACTGTAACACAAGAGAAGAACGCCGTGAGATTAGTTTAGCATTCACCGGCTATACTAAACACGTTCTTTTTAATGAAACCGTCAATCTGTTTTAAACCGCTGTACATTTAGCATGAGCGGCTAGCTTAGCCTGTTAGCATTACAACCCAGTGTAGGACACAACACGCTCGTTATGCATGTCGTAGAGTACAGTAATGCAATTTATTTAACCCTCCGCTAACGCCAAATGTACTGGTTTATTTAAAGAACACAAAGAAGTCACTCACCTCTATCGTTTTGTAACGTTTGCCGCACGTTTCGACTGAGTGACTGTTGACCAATGAACTGAAGCGCTTATGGTGTTTACACCGCGCAGCCAATCAGATGCGTCGATAAAAACCCAGCGTACGGAAGCCGCAAAGATAATATTAACTCCTTTGAAAAATAATGCGGAGAGGAAAAGGAGCCAAAACGACAAAGGTAGTGAAGACAGAGAAGCTTCGCTTTTGTTTTAGTAGGAAATTAGACGGGTGCACTAATGATAGATAGATAGATAGATAGATAGATAGATAGATAGATAGATAGATAGATAGATAGATAGATAGATAGATAGATAGATAGATAGATTACGGTGGCAGTGAAGTGCAAAACAAATCACAATTCTGAAAACAAAATAACAAATTACAAACGCAAATGCAAGTCTAAAAAACTAAATAACAATTCAGAAAGCACAACAACAATTCAGAAAACATTATAACAAGTCAGAAAACACATCTATATAAAAAAAAAAAAGGAAATCTCTATATATTGTGTAGAGAGGTGTGACTAAAAACACATAGTGAAAAGAATATCTTCAGGAGCCGAAAAGAGAGATGGAGAAGGAAAAACCCTGTCTTTTGTTCACAGGCAGAGGAGGGCATGCACCTGAGAGACAGAATCATAAAGCACTTCTGGCGCATCCAGACAGTTTGCTTGTTAGCAGGGCATTGCTAGCCCTGAGGAGGCTAGAGGTTAATTTGGTATCTGGTGCCGTGTTAAACTAAGGTCAGCGCTACAAGTCCTTAAGTCATAAACAAGTGTGGTTAAGAGCCGTGTACACACCTAGGCACAAGTTAATGAATATTCAATGAGTATTTTTTTCCCTTGTTGCCTGAGTTCACGTCCTAAAGGAGGGTTAAGAGGGGAAATGTGATCTAATGTGTTTTTCTGTCAAAGCAATCATTCATTTAAGAAAAAAAATCAAACGTGTTAACAGATATCTTAGTAGAGGCACACAATACCTGCATGTTCTGTGGTAAATATATACAGAATGATTTGAGCGATATGACAAGGACTTGACACACACACACACACACACTACGTTACATTCTTGACTTTACTGGAAAAGCATGAGTGGCTTGGCTTGTTAAGTGATACTGAATAAAAACACAATGAAGCGGTAGAGATAAAGAAAGCATTTCATTAGCTTTTTTTCTTCACAGTTTTGCCTGTTGCTTGGCAAAGGACGAAGAATGTTTCTGTGAACACAGAAGAAGACATTTTAACCTTACCGACCTGTCCTTCAAAAGTTTTTGTCTAGATATTTTGTACGTTGACGTGAATGTGCATTAATTGTATAGCGCAGACTGGCTAGAGACAAAAAAAGCTTTCAGGTTTACCCAGTGCAGACAATCTACTCTCACCACGAGCCTGGGAATAACCCCACAGCTACTCCCAAACCAGTAACGTGCTGTAATAGCTGCCCAGCAATGCCAGATGGGACTATTTTCACCCTGCCTTCAAGACGCTGGTGAGCTCGAGATGGACAGTGGCACAGTTGATTTGCTGGTACAACCCGCCTCACCTTTCTAAGCCCCCAAAGACCTGAGAGGGAGTGGAGGAAAAATGAAAAGATTACAGAGGCAGCTTCAACAGGGTTGGGGGGTGGGTCAGGCTGAGGGGTGTCAGATGCGATGGGAGGGGGAACCCTTGGTTGCCGCAGGCTGTCTCGAGGAAGAGGACGGAGGGGCGAGGAGAGGAAAGTCTAGACTAGGCTGACCTTTGCGGGCCAGGGCTTTCTCTACGGGGTCAAGTTGGATATGGAGGGGGGATAATGGAAAAACCTCAAGGGAGTTTTCAAATGAAATCCAGATTGGCTGCCGGCATGTAGTTTTTCTCTTCCCGCTCCCTAATCCCTGCACTGCATGGGGGTAATAGTGTGGAAATGATGGGGGGAGCATCGCCTTGATCAAAAATGAGCAGTGGAACCTTGCTCTCCTTTTCTAACACCCAGATTCATGCCCACTATATATATTTCTGCGCATGCAGCCACTGCAGGCCAGGTTATCCAATGCGATTCGAGGCACTGGCTGCAGCCTCTAGACCTTTGTCAAATACCTAGCTGAAATGATTTAGGAGAGCCGCCTTATATTCGCATTCTTATATACAGTACTTGAAATGAGCTGAAGGGAATGTATGAGATTTAAGAATTTGTTAGATGTACTTGCTTTGACATATCTGACATTGGTTCAATTCTATCATCTTTCTAGAAAAAAATATATCTGCAGTCCTTTTGAAGATATAATCTTGCAACATTTGAGATATAAAGGAAAAGTCATTTTTGCTTCACAAATTTAGAATATCTGGGAAATGTGTCATTTAGAGTCCTCAAATGTTCGCAGTGACAATGTCTGCCTGTGCAGTGAAGTATAAGTGCTAATTGCTATTTAAACAGCTAAATGCTAATTAACACTAATTAGACTCATCTTGATTCTCTGTGAGCTCCGCCATTTTGAGTGTGGTATACAGTGCCTGGCAAAACCAATGTTCTCATTTTGTTGAATTACATGTTCTACACTAATATTTTATTGCTCTTAATGAGATACTCCACCCAAAAAAGAAAATTGTCCTGGCAGCATATAATCGTCGTTTATCTTTAGAACACAAATTAAGATATTTTTTATTAAATCCGAGAGCTTTCTGACCCTGCATAGACATCAATGCAACTGAAATGTTTTATGGCCCAGAAAGGTAGTGAGAACATCGTTAAAACAGCACGTCACATCAGTGGTTCAACCACAATTTTATGAAGCTACGAGAATACTTTTTGTGCACAAAGAAAGCAAAAATAATGACTTAATTCAACAATTTCTTCTCTTCCGTGTCAGTCCTCTTGGGGCGTTCACGAGAGTACCACAACACGTGTGTGCATTCCTCTGCTTGTAAACAAGACGCAGGAGCATCCATGTTCTAATTCAGAATGCTGGCTCCTGCGTCGACTGACACAGAAGAGATTAAATTGTTGAATAAAGTCATTCTTTTTGCTTTCTTTGCACACAAAAAGTATTCTCGTAGTTTCATAAAATTAAGGTTGAACCACTGATGTCACATGGACTATTTTAACAATGTCCTTACAACCTTTCCTGGCCTTAAACATGTCAGTTGCGTTGCTGTCTACAGTATGCAGGGTCAGAAAGCTCTCAAAATATCTTAATTTGTGATCTGAAGATGAATGAAGGTCTTACAGGTTTGAAACAACATAAGGGTGAGTAACTAATGACAGAATTTTCATTTTTGGGTGAACTATCCCTTTAAAGCTGCAACAGATGAGTGCATGAAGTGCCCAACATTCCACACATTTTTCAGTTATTTAAGTGCATCATCTGGGCATTTTAAATTAACTTTTTTCTTTTAGAAATTTTCAGTGACACTAATCACTATTTACAAAAAAAATGGCATAGAATAGTACATAAATATGCAAATTGGGATGCACCTATCATTTAATCACCCTCATGCTGTCCCAGATGACTTCCTTTCTTCTATGGAACACAAATAGGGATTTTTTGAAAAAGAATCTACCTTTCAGAGTTCATATAACGGAAGTGAATGGGTCTTTTAAAATTGAACACTTCAAAACCATGCAAAATGAACATGATGGTAATCAATGCAATCCCAGTTTATGAAAATGTCTTCTGAAGTGAAATGCTGAGTGTGTGAGAGAAAAATAGTAACTTTTGAAACCTTCACTTCTGGCCAACTGTCAAACACAGGTTCATGAGTTCTCTCTTGACATGATGGATTATTTTTTCTAAAAATCTCTGCTTGTCTTCCACAGAAGACATATTCCCTGTATAGCTCGGATGGCATGAGGATGAGTAAACGATGAGAGAATTTTCATTTTTTGGATTGAGTATCACTTAAATATGGATGACAGGTTAGAGTTGTGTGAGAGTTTGTAGGATTTGATCTTTGATCTCTTTGATCATTAAACCACCAGGATCCATTGGAATAATGTATATTTTTCTGGGTGCCTTTCATAATTTATGCATATGTTTGACTTTGAATTCCATGGCTGACCTTCAGTTTCACATCCTAAATAATGATGCAATAACATTTTTACTGTCTATATTGCAAAAGGTGGCACTGGCAAATGTTAAAGTGTGAAGAATGAATATTTATGCAAACAGTATATTTATTTTTTAGTTTAAAATAAACCAGAGCACATTTCATACTTGAAGCTTAATTTTTATGTTATTTTTATTTCTATGTAATTCTATACAACGTAATGCACTGTATATCTAGGCTATGAAATGGTAACCCATTACCTCTAAACTCCTGCTGAACTGTCTGTGCAGGCAGTGCTTATTCATCTGCGTGCATGTTCGAGGAAGAGGGAGAGAAAATCTTTTCATGTTCAAGACTGATGCCTTGCAGTGGTTCAACACATTCAGACCACTACATACGCCCACCTTCAGCACCCAACTCCTCAACCGATCATAGAACTAACTCTTCACAACCCACCCAAAAGGCATGGCTCCATTAGGAGAGTGGGACCAAAGCCAGGTAACCCATCCAGGATATCCCAAGCAAGGTAATAAACAAAAACACTCTTGGATATAAACTGAGCAGTGCTTGATGCTTGACATGTCATTTATATTATCCATGTATTTTATGTATTTAATTTTCTTTGTTACACTTAATGACAAAAGTCATATCCCCCCAGTGGTGTCCCCCAATTTTTTTTGGACCAGGTTTCCCTGCTGCTTGAGATCTTTTTCAGAAAGGCCATGTTAAGGTGGGTCAGTGTGCGAGCGTATCTTTGGTTTGATTGCATGTATAATTACAGTGATGTAGGGAGACATGTTTGCGACTGAAGGACAGGAGAGCTGAGCATATACAAAAGGAGCACTTCACATCCATAAATATGTATTGTGACATTTGGAACAAAGCCCCCTCATTCTATTTTCATGATGAGTTCAGCTAGCATCCTGTAACATATTGCCCATACAGTTTCGCAAGCATTCTTGCCAGTTCATCAGGTTTGCTCTTTGCCAAAAAAAGGGGTTGTTGTTAAAAAAAGATGGTAGCTCTTTCTTAAAGGTACTCTACTTTGTAGAAGAAGGATTGCCCAATTTGTGAAGCAGAGAACAATGAGTTGATATATTTATAGCAATAGTTGTGACATCAGAACGTTGGCTTCTGCATCAACAGCACCACACATATGCAGCGTGGGACTCTCGTGAACACACGTCGAAGACTGACACAGAAGAGAAAAAATTGTTGAAAAAAGTCACTATTTTTATTTTCTTTGCACACAAAAAGTATTCTTGTAGCTTCATAAAATTAAGGTTGAACCACTGATGTCACATGGACTATTTTAACAATGTCTTTACTACCTTTCTGGGCCTTGAACATGTCAGTTGTGTTGCTGTCTATGCAGGGTCAGAAAGCTCTGCGATTTCATCAAAAATATCTTAATTTGTGTTCCGAAGATGAATGAAGGACTTACAGGTTGGGAACGACATGAGGGAGAGTAATTAATGACTGATTTTTTAAAAAACTTTTTTAACTGTTAAAAACATGTTTGTTAATTGAAATAATGCTTGAATGAAATGAAATGTAAATATTAGATGAAGAAGTTAAACTAAATGAAAATTAGAAATGTAAACTACAAAATTAAGTTAAAGTACTAAAATTTCCAAACTGGAAATAAAAAACTGAAACTGAACTTAAGTTAAATAAACATAAAACATGTATACAAATTACACAAGCACAAAACATAATTATAAAAAAATAAACTAAGATTGAAATAAAAACTTGAAAATATAGAAATAAAGCTAAACTATTAATCAAAGTTATAAGTATATAAATAAATACAACTGTTCCAAACCTGTTCTTTATTCTTTCGAAGCCAAAAGAAGATGTTGAAGAAAAAAAAATTATATATATGACATGAACATGAACATAATTTTCATTTGTGTTAGAACTATCCCTTTAAGAGATAGAATTGTGATAGTAATATGCGAATGCTAGCTTCTTGTGACATTTTTGAAACAATTATTACTAGCATTAGACCCTGAGGAGAAAGACAAACCTCTGCTTTTATAGCCGTGAGTCTAACATAGCGATGGTATGCCGGTTTCTCCTTTCTAAACACCTCAGTGGTTGTTCTAAAAAAGAGATAAAACTCCTGGCTGCCAGGAAGCTAGCCTTTCAAATCCTACACTCTCTCCTCGGGTGAGGATCTCTTCTCTCTGTCCCTCTCTCTCTATCTCTCCTTCTCATATAAACACAACCACACACACACAAACTCCCACTCTGCCTTTTGACCACTAGTGTTCCCTACCACAGAGGAGTTGTGACTCAGAGGCAGGCAAACAGTGGTCTTTGCTAGCTGAATATTCATCGGAATGGGAAGACATGTTGTGCTTGATCCTGAGTTATGTCATATAGCGATGAATTCAATTCAATGTATATACTGAAGAGAAATGCTTCAGGAAGTAACAGAGCAAAACAGCTGAGCTAGATTGGGACAATATGTACTCTGAGCAGAGTTGATTTAACTCTGGGGATTTTGCAATTTGGTTTGTATAGGAATAATTTTTAAATGAATTAGTTGATTTAGTCGAATGATTCTGACTGAATGATTCATTCATAAATCAGATTGATGAATTTCTGAAGTAATGTGAACTTTAATGATACTTTAACATTTGAACTTGAAATTCTCAGGTCTTGCTCGTTGTAATTATTCTTATTGTAATGGAAAAGTGCAGCCAGTAGATCTTCTAAATTTCTCCTTTTGTGTTCCACAAAAAAATCAAATGCCAAAAAGATTTGAAATGTAATGTCATTTTCATTTTTGTGTGAACTATTCCTTTAAATCTTGCTTTAAACCATTTATTATCTATAGTATAGTGTGTCCATCTGCTGATGCAATATTTGTCCTGCTGGTGGAATATCATGTGCAATTCCCTCATGTTTTCTGGTTCGTTTTCGTGTCTAGTTAATTTTCATGGTTCAGATGGTATTCATTTCTAATCCAGCACAACCAAATCTAAATTAAGAACTTCATGTTTATGTTGTTCAGCTGGCCATCTTTGATACCACATAAGCCAAGATGAGCTGCCAGCACTTGGCTTTGTTGGTTTAATATTTTAATGTGTTTAATTATGACAGGATAGGCTCGATAACCTTCTGTGACGTTCAGGCAATTGTCAGCAAATGAATGAGATTACATGACAAGCACTGAATGACAGCGCAACCCAGCGCTCAGTCTTCCCGCCACTTATCTGATGGTAGCTTAGCAACAGATCCCTGACCTGGCATTGACCTCCACCTGATAAGGTCAGCACCTGAAGTGTCTCTCATTGGTGGGCCCTTTGAAGAGGAGGAGGAGCCTAGAAGAGAGGGAGAGAAAAGGAAAGAAACAAAGGGAAATGGAGAGAGGGCAGAAATCCCATCAGAGACAAAGCCATAGCCACACAAAAGCGCCGAGGGCTCGTGTTACAGCGTGTGGATCAAAAGAGAACTTTAATCACCATAGGCTCCACCGATTGTATTTCCCATATGCAAAACAAGAACTGTCATTGACATATATAAAAGTGTTCGAAAAAAAATAAGTCTATAATTCAAACACAGCATAGAGAGCACTGCAACGCATTACTAAAATGCTGCGTGTTAGTTTGTTTGATAGAATGTCATGCCGGTGTTATTTTGCAAATACTATTAATTTTATGTCATTTCAGCAGTACACTCCCTGTAAAGCCAAAGGGATGCAAGGATAGCAAATGCTAAAATAATTACCAGTAGAGAGCCTGCATTCAACTGCTAAATGTCAATGTTGTGTGTTTCATGGGCTGAGATTGTTCCCTGCTTCTTAATCATAGATGTGGATCTACAGCTGAGAGGTTTTCCAGTGTCCAATAATGCATTCAGAATATATAAAAATAACAAGATTGATTGAAACTGTTAGAAACATAAATTTCTGAATTGCAATAAGTGATAGGAACTGAAGTGAGAACTGAATATAAAGAGACACTTAAAGGGGTCATATGATGCGATTTCAAGTTTTCCTTTCTCTTTGGAGTGTTACAAGCTGATTGTGCATAGATAAGATCCCTGAAGTTGCAAAGACTAAAGTCTCAAAACCAAAGAGATATTCTTTATCAAAGTTAAGACTCTGCCACGCCCCCCTAAAACGTGACCCCTTTAAACTAAAATTCAACATAAAGTGCATGGTATTACAGTGTGAAAAAGTCTGTCTTCATTATCGTTCATCAAAATAACTTGCTCCACCTCTGAAACAACTTTATATTTTGGATGAGGTCACCTTGCCCTTTAATAACTCCAACATAATTTTCTCCCTGAATATGATGTTTTACTCAGAAATATGTCACATTACAAAAGTAAAATGGGTTGTGAACCAGTGGTGAGTGGTGATTTTGTTTAAAAATCAGAGATGAAAAATACAAAACAGATGTCCATTTTCCTGCTTTATTTTCTTCACAATGGTCATGTTACATATGTTTCTAATATATTTTGCCACAACACAATGCAATAGCTTGAGTGAGCAGTTCAGGTACAGCTTTTCTAGCACATCAAATTGTCCACATACCAACCAACCAATGGAATACTATCTATAGATTTATTTAACTCCTTATTAAATGGCTTAAAACTGTTGATTTTAAAGACAGGTCTTAGAGATATTCCTAAATGCACTATAAAAACAATTATCAAAATATAACCATTTATACAAAATCTAAGTCAAATCATTTAAATAAAATTAAAACTACCACCTGACAGATACACTACATGCAATGTTTGTAGCATGTAATCAGTGATTTTTGGGCTGAGGTAAAATGTCTTCAGATGTGGGGCTGGCAACCTGAAAAAAGTCTTTCAAGACAAAAGAAGCATGAAATGTGGCACAGTAATCAAATAATTAAAGCAATTAAAGTATTCAAGGGTCGCACACTCCAAGGTAGAATAAATGACTTAAAACTAATTGTCTTTTATAAAATTATTCTTGGTCACAGAGCTTTAAAGAGCAACAGGAATAGGTCAGAGAAAGGCCTTAGGCTAAATTAAAAGGTCTTTTTGAGATGGACAGTATTGTGATTAACTTAGTAACATCCCTACATGTGCTGGGGAATCCACAGAGAAATTTAATTGTAGAATTATTTCTACAATAATAAAGAAATATTATTCAGAAATTTAGTCCATATATCTCATTTAAAATCTTACAGGTTCAGCTATTTAAAGATATACATGATCCCGTCTTGCTCTAAATGCTCGGTCAGCCTGTCAACATGTATGAAAAGGTCATCATTTTTGACTCTTAGCACCAGCATGTAATATGCTAGAGGACTGAAGTAACTGAGGGTCAAAGGCCAAGAAAAGGAGCTGACTCTGTCATACTTTTCAGGAGAGGAGGAGAAGAGGAGCTCTGCACTTGAAGACTCGTGTCATTCTTTAGGGTCAACAGTCATCAAGTACTTAAAGTTACAGTTCATCCAAAAATAAAAAACAGTCATAATTTACTCACCTTTATGCTGTTCCAAGCCCATATGTTTATCTTCAGAATACAAATGAAGATATGTTTAATATTTGCTCATTATTTTTGACTATCCATTTAAAGTCCACACAACCCAACTTTTTTTAAGATCCAAGAAGCTCATATGACATTGTAAAACCAATCCATATGAACCAAGTATTTTAATTAAGCTTTTATTTGTGTATAAAGACTGATCAATGCACATACACGGATCACATCAAATATAGTCAATGGCAAATGTTCATGGGTATTCAAACAAGCACATCTCAGCTTCCGTTTACCATATTTGATGTGCTCTATGTGTGTTGACCATTCTTTATATGCGAATAAAGCTTAAATAAATCTGTTCAAGTGATCATATCTCTGCAGAAGGCTTAAATTAAACAGCTCACTTCAGATTGATTACTTTTACAATGTCTTTATGAACTTTTTGAAGCTTGAATGTTTTGGTTGCATGGGTTTGAAGGGATAAAAATGAAGCAAGAATTAAAAAAAATATCTTTGTGTTCCAAAATGAAAATCGTATAGGTTTGGAACAACATGGGTGTACGATTGATGACTGAAGTTTCACTTTTTGGGTGAAGTTACCCTTTAAACATAACCCAAATTAGAGCAAGTTGAGTCAAAACTAGTCAGCGTTTTTGAATATGGTCTGCAAGACGAGAAAAAGTAGCCTGTTTTGTGAGGTATCCCTTCCAGTGCAAAAGGTCAGAGAGCAAGTGCAGGGGCAACCACCTGCTTCTGTCACACTGCTGGAAGAGGGAGTGGGAAGAGAGGGAAGGGGGACAGGTGGCATGCTGGGGACGACGCTGGCACCAGCTTTCCACTGTAATATTCTCTCTATTTCAAAGGCAGTTTGAGTCAGATTAGATCAACAATTCTTCATCTTGAAACTTAAGACAGTGACCTAGTGTTGTACCATAGCTTACCTTACACTCCAAATAACTGATGTTAAATTGTAGTCAACAATATACTATGTTCACAGGCTAATTAGGAAAAACATCAATACACAAAGAGTTTACTAGTGTTAGATGTGTGAAAGACCCGTGTCCCATGGCAATAATAGACAACCAGAAGCACGTGCCCGCTCAGATTTTAGAGTCAAGTGTATTTCGAATGCGACCTTGCAAAAAAATAAAAATAATAATTGTCTGTGATAATTAGGTTTCACAATTAAGGCAAGCATGGTTTGTGTGTGGGTGTTTGTGTGTGTGTGTGTGTGTAAAATGCTCAGACAGAAATCCCACATACTAAATATGGCTGAGTTGTGCCTTAAGGGTTGGTCACCCTCACTGTTGTTCTGTGAATTTTCGTAGGCGAAATCCAGCCATGTCAGTACGGATCAGTAACCAGGATCAGGAATATAGCATTGATATTGCATTTTTGACATTCCTATGTGAATAACCTATTTGTATACCTTACAAAATGTATTGTACATAACCTCAGATTCAGTATACTGTATGATTCAATTGCTAGCCAGAACATTTAATATTTATAGATAAAAATAAGATAAGATATTGTAAGTTTGAATGATTTTGCTACGGTTTTACACAAATTCACCTTGTTGATCAACAGAAAGACTGCTGGGTTTGATAAGTGACTTCTGTGTGAGCTGTGCTTCAAGTTAAGTTAAGTCACCTTTATTTATATAGTGCTTTATATAATACAGATTGCGTCAAAACAGCTTTATAGTATTAAACAGGAAAATACTGTCGATAATGCAAGAGGACGATAGTAAACACTTGATTTTCCAGTTAAAGTCAGTTCATCGATTCAGTGACGTCATCGTCCAGCTCATTTCAGTTCATATATCTGTGCAATCAAGTTGACAATATTGCCAGAAATATTGCTACACAATGGACCTTTTTTCCCTATAAAATGTTGCTAATATGACCCCATATTTACACAGATAATTTGCATTTAAAATTTCTGTAATGGACAAAAAGTAAATTATCAAATGCCCTTTTCCATTTATCAAAAAAGGTTGTCACTGGCTTTTAAAATCATTTCAAATTCTGTGCTGCTGAGTTTTACATTTATTTCAAGAGCCACTGAGTGTTTTCAAACTGTTTTGGTTTTAAAAGAGTTAAGGAATGGCTGATCCAATCCTGTATTGTTTCATTACGACAATCTTTAAATGAACCAAGGGCTCTGTTTATCAACCGACGTTTAAATTAACACCTTCTAATGGTGCAAAAATGTCCCTGCTGCCATGAAGCACAGGTCATCACATCCAAAAATATACAGTGATTACATTAAGGTGAAATGTTTAAAGCAACACTTATTTATGGCATCGTAAGTGTATGAATATGCAGTGCAGAGGGCAAACATTTTTAGTAACCACCCTAGTAGTTAAAAGTGATATTTACACTATTTGTGCTCTGTTACTCAAGCTTCCTCTCTCACCCGTCACACAATCCTGTCATGTCACTAGTCCTCTAATGACCTGCTCCTCTCAGTGTTCCTAACACAATCTTGCAACATCCTAACAAAGAGGAAGAAGCTGCAACGAGTTGAAAAAGAAGTAACCCACACCACTATGCTTGGCCTCAGGGAGAGATATACCTCTTTATCCAACCTCCTTTATCCGCTACTGAAGCACCTGAAATTCATTTAGCTCACTAACAGCCTGCACTGCTGCAGGGAAGCCATTTTAATAAGTAGTAATAATGCCAACAGACAAAACGAGTTGATTTCAAAGACCTGCAGAACAATCATGCTTATCAATATCGCACAAGAAATATAATGAGATGGACAGTCTGGGGCTAACTATTATTTTTATTTTTGGAAGTAATTTTGCATGTTTAATAGCAAAATAGCATTCATTTGCCATAAACCGCATTGCAGATGAACGTAAAACGATTCTATGAAAATATGAGTGCTTTGCATGCAAATGCAGCTGGGTAACACTTTAGTGTAAAGACCAATTCTCACTATTAAGTAGTTGCTTATTAGCATGCCTGTTAATAACACATTAGCTGTTTATTAGTACTTATAAAGCTCATATTCTGCATGACCATATTCTACATCCCTATTCCTATGCAATACCTAAACTTAACAACTACCTTACTATTAATAAGCAGCAAATTAGAAGTTTATTGAAGCAAAAGCCATAGTTAATGGCGAGAATTGGACCTTAAAATAAAGTGTGACCGTAACTTCTTTTACATTGCATATTTGGCAGTAATACATGTATTCAGTTATATAGTCACAGTGAGTAAACAGCCCTTACATCTTGTGAATGATTACAATGTAAGGGTAATTTTATAATATAAATACAATATTTGACAAAGTACAATATGTTGCTCCAAAGTATGGTTGAAATTGAATGAAATACATGTGGATCAAATTGAGGTCTGTGAGTAATTTGCATAGCAACGCTGCCGTGTGAATAAAAGGGTTAAGGTATCAAATGGAAACAGATATGTCAATGGAAACGGCCTCCTTTCTTTCGCAGATGTTTGTCACTGTCAGCTTCAGTTGATACAGTGCCCATCAAAACATGATGTCTGTTAGGTGACCTTTAGGTTGCTACCAAGTGTGAGGTCATGCTGCTGTTGCCATGACTACTATCAGCAGATTGTCTGCTTGCACGCATTACCTCAACTGCCTGGCATCGACGGGGTTACAGAACAGACCGTGACCTCGCCATGGAGACTAAACTAATCTTAAACAATAACAAGCAGCGCACACACACATGCAGGAGAGATTTTGTGAGATCCTAATATCACACATCAAATATATTATCTGAGGATATGAGGGAATGACACATATAATCGAATATAGGAAACATAATACTGGACTCCTCTGAAAAGAATTGATGGTTTTTACTATGGTACACATGTAAACGCTACCAGAGAAGTCCAAAAGTGTTCAGTTCAACTGCCTCTCTGTGGACTTGAAGGGGTGACAATGAGAGAGAGGAATGGCGAGGCATATTCTAATGAGCGAGCTACAAAGTCTGTGTCAGTCACCTGTGCAGAGGCGAAGTGGGCTAATTTGAGCCTGTGCTAATTGCCACGGTAACGAGCTGGATGGTTGCGAGGAGGATGGCAGCATGGCATGAGGGAGGATACAGTCCTCCTAACACCAAAGAGGTGTGAAAGAACGAACTTGTCCAACAGCATGCAGCCTGCTGGAGTCCAGCCCTGAGTGGGGAACAGCCGGCTGCTTCAGTGCTATGCATAGAACAGAATATATTGTGTGTGTGTGTGTGTGCGTGCGTGTGTGCGTGTGCATTTTCTAACATTACATAATAATGGGCAATACATCAGTTACAGTGTTTATTAATTTTTTAATGTTAGTTAATAATAATAATAATAAAACTGGCCATTGTTAGTTCACGTTAGCTCACATTAGCAAATGTTGTAATGAACGTTAATAAAAATTTCTTGTTAACTAATTAACTAATGTTAATAAATGAAGCATTATTTTAAAGTGCTATGGAATAACCTATTTGTGAATATTACAGTACAATAATAATAATAATAATAATAATAAAATCTTTAAATGACAGAAATATGATAATTGTCAATTTTGTAACACTTTACAATAAGGTCCCATTAGTTAATGTTAATTAATTCATTAACTAACAATGAACAATACATTTGTTAAAGCATTTATTAATCATTAATTAATGTTAGTTAATAAAAATACATTTTATCAGTTCATGGTAGCTCAAGTCGATTAAATAAAATTAAAAGATACAACTTTTGATTTTATTAAATTGTATTAGTAAATACTGAAATTTACAAATAATATTGATGCATGCTCTTAAAAGTATTTTTCATAGTTCATGTTAAGTTCAATTCAAGTTTATTTGTAGAGCGCTTTTCACGATACCAATCGTTGCAAAGCAGCTTTACAGAAAATATTAAGTTTCTACATTACATTTAGGAGTAGGTTATTAGTGGTGACTATGTACAGTAAGAATCATGCAGTTAGTTACAAATTACACGTAATCAAACAGACTTTAATATTTAAGTAATACTAATGTCAACAAAGAGATCTTATTGTAAAGTGTTACTGTAAATTCTATTTTAATTTTGTAGCAATACATCAATTAAAAGGAAGTGTGCTGATTTGATTCAACCAAACCTTTAGAAAACAAATCAAATAAATAAATAAACATGTTTATTTTAAATAGCGTTTTACATTTATATCAATACATTATATGATTTGGGGGTTTCTGTCAACTCAGATTCAAACATTTCTAATATATATATATATATATATATATATGTCTTTTTTTTAAATAAATTTGATATCATTACATTGTTCATCAAAGGTTTTTTTTTTTTTTTTTTGAATAAATGTTTTTTAAGCCAATTAAATATGCATTAGTCAGAAACCATTTTCTATATGAATATATATATATAAAAAAAAATCCTCCGTGGTCAGTCAAGTATACACCCTGAAAGCTTGGGGGCACCTTGTCCCTTTCTCGTTGCTCTGTCAGGAGAGCTCCTCTCTCTGTGAGTGAGCGAGTGAGTGAGTGAGCGAGTGTGTGTGTGTGTGTGTGTGTGTGTGTGCGCGCGCTCTGCTGTTGCTGCCCTTTGATCCCTGCATTAGTGTTAGTTAGGGGCTCGGAGACACACACTTACAGAGAGCAGCCATAGTCAAGACACGGCAACAACAACAGCACCTCCTCCTCTACTCTTCCCTGTTCCCAACAATACACTTAACCGAGGACAGCCAGGTGCACGACAAGTCCCTGCCATCAGGCTCCCTCGCAAAATTTCAATGGGAAAAGACCTTTTTTCTTCTTATCCCTAAACAAGAAGGAGAATGTGATAAAAAGAGGAAAATGCCAAGGAGGAAACAGGAGCAACCCAAGCGCCTGCCTTCACGTAAGTCGTTTTCTCGTTCGGCGCGATTTTAGCGCGTCTCCGTGTTTTTGCGCAGTAGTTTAGGGTTAAAGAGGTGAAACAGACAAAGGCACGGCGGAGGTTATTTCTCCTTTTTTAGGTCTGTGCTAGGCAGCCATGTTGGCGATGAGGGGGCTAGCGGAGCGAGCGCACTAGCGGAGCCTTTAATTGCAGATAATCGATAAAGGTCCCGTTCCGCCTAAAGGTTGCGGCCAGGAAAGCTCGCGTTATCGCCGCTTATTTGGCGCTTATGGCCGCGCGTCTTTTCTTATATGTGTCCGTGCGAGCGAGGCAGAGAGCGCGGAAGAGAAAGGGGAGGATCTGAGGATCTGGCCGCAATAAAATGAAGGGTCAGTCGGATCAGACTGAGAGCCAGACTCAGCCTTCCATCCGTGCCCCTGCCTTTACTTAGCTCCAGCGCTATCTAGTAGCGGTCCGCAACTTACAAAATGCGTCCTAAAACGCCGTCGCACAACTTTCCGCCTTCCGCGGTCGTGTGTGTGTGTAACGTTATGTGCGCGCGACTTTTTCTTTCGTCCGTCGAGCGGGATTTTTTTTAAGCTGAGGTATTTTCTTCCACCCCTCCCAGTTCAGTGGGGTTCATGTCTGCAGACTGCCTGTGTCAAAGCCATGGTCGGTCACCTGAAGTTCAGGGTTTTTTCCTTCCTCATGCAGCCATTCATTGCAGACGCTCTGCGATCTATAACGCACAAAAGGCGAAACGCATTTTTCCCTGTCGCTTCGGAGCTCGTGCGACGGAAATCTTATACGGCTTGCGCTGCTTCGCACGGGTTGCGCTTGGAATTAATCGCGAAATTTGTTCATTTGACCCTGTTGTAGCTGGATGTTTACATTGTGCTTTTATCAGCTCGCTAATAACGGTTGCAGTGGCGTGTGCCGGCCGCTAGAGGGGACCTGATGCGGTGTATGGAAAACATCGATCAGAGGAATTGGCGAAATGTGGCACGGTGGCGCTTTAAATGCACGAAAGCAAGCGCTCGTAATGCGTCTTTGTGCGTGCTGCCGTTCAAAAGCGGAACGGCGCCTTTTGGGACTTTTGTGAAAGTCTGAGACACTCTTTTGCGGCTCTCTGGAATTTTCTGCCTGTCAACTAACGTTGTGCAGTGTTTTCTTCATAATGGCAAACGTGTTTGTTTACATCCACTGAACTTGTCACAGTCGTGTCTACTCGCTTTTAACTCGATTTTCTTAATCAGTAATGCAGTTCAAAGTTTTGACTTTAAAATAAAGCAAATGTCATTTTTTGGTGGGTTTAGTAGTTATTTTAAAGTAGCCTATAACACAATGTAGAAGGCAGTTATGTTGGATTTTTGAGTTTTATGAAATGATTTAGTGAGGAACACATTTCTTAATAGAAACTCAGGATATGCTATATAAACCACAATATAATATTAATAAAGTGTTGTAACTTTACTTATTAAGCAAACGTAACTTATTAACTAAACATAAAAAGTTATTGAGTAACAGAAACTCTGGGTATGGTATATAAACCTCAATATTATAATAACAGTGTATTATATAACTAAATGCTAATTTCCTTTTCATAACTTTCTTTCAGTCATGGTTGTTAATGAACTACATAATATCTACTGCCATTTTGTCCCACCTCTGATTAATGCCGTATCAAAATCACCCACTCAGCAAAATCTCATCTGAAGTTTGGTGGCGCTCCACACAGCCCTCTCCTTCAGCCGTGGAGTGATGCCACGCTTCATTACGTTTTTCTGTTCATTGTGCTTTGACACCTGTGAGCAGAGAGGCAGATGACAAGCAGGACTGTCGATCTAAATTTGTCTCATCTGCTCTTGATTACTGCCTTGAAATGTTAAAAACACGAGTCCAGGACAGTGGAATCTGTGTTTGTTTGCTCTGTCAAAAAGTAACGTGCCAGGCATCTGCTGCTTTTTCTTTTCTTTTCGGTGAACGTTTTTATGTAAAGGCTATGTCATATCCTTTTGCAACTGTATCTTTCACTTCCTTTTCTTGAGAATACATATCTGAGTTCAGGAGCGCTTGCGTCACGATGTGTATGGGTCAAGACGTGCAAGAGGGCATTAAGGCCTTGATACAGTCAGATGATCTTCTTGACAGTTAAATATGACCTTTAGCTTTAGTGCTACAATGAAAACCACTGGGATTACAAAAGCACGGCCTTTATAACACTGTTGCGCACTCCTTTTGCCAGAATTCATACATTTTGTTCAAACCGCAGGTCACAGTTCAGCAAACTTCCAGTAAATGAATCGTGAAAAGGGAGCCTAGGTTAAAATGTTCCCATCTCGTTAAGCTGTTTTCCCCAGATTTCCACTCCGAGGTGTGGAGGTCGACTGACGTTGCCTCTTTTTCTCCTTTTCTGCTGTTCTTTGTCTTACTCGCAGGCCTCCATTTTGTGCAGGAACATAGCCCGTATCATTCTTTCACCCTGACCTTTGCCATCAGCTAAAATGTCTCCCTATGGGAGCCAGCCATTTCCATTATACACACAAGATTTTTAAGGTTATCTGCATTTGCAAATGGAGGAATTGGAGCATTGCACGGATTTCAGCTCTCCATTACAGAGCGATGGCAGAGTGTGTGCGACTGGGTGGCTCTCCACCTTACCGTAATGGTGGGTCACTGGCTCCTTTCCACTCATCTATGATTATAATGACCTTGGCTGGGCTTGGGCTTGAAAACATTGGATTAAGGGGAAAGGAAAATGAGGGGAGGTTTTCATTTCACTTTTGGCATCTGATTTGTAGGGAAATTCTGCCAAGAGTACCCCCTCCTCCTCCTCCTCCTCCTCCTCCTTCTCCTCCTCCTCTTTCTTCCCCCTTGCCCCACCAACTTGATCAGGCTCTCTCACCGGTGTCTGCCCATTTGAGCTCAAGCGAATAATGATGCACAGGCTTTCCTCTCAGAAATGAATTAAAGGGCAGGGGAAGGGTGGTGGATGCTCTCCTGAACAAGTGCTTACACAGAAAGGGGCTTCAGCCAGGCATACTGAACCAGAACATCTAGATTATTTTGGCTAGCTGGATCGCCTGGCTTTCATCACAGGTGTAATCTAGCTGTGAGTGCTCAGTCAAAGGCGTTGTGGTGACATAATTAAGACAATTTCTGTATGACTCGATGATTGTAACAGACTAGGCTCATCATGTGTAATGTATTATTAAAATGACAAGCCACGAAGTGGCCTGCTTTCGCCTATGAAAGCACTGAATCAGACAAACTGTCTTGAAGCCAAGCTCAGGGCTCAACAGTAAGGATGGGAAGGATCGCTTGCTCTGTTGAGTCTGCGCTGTATCTATCTGTACATATTTTGATTTTTACACCTTGCAAATGTATACAACATGTGCTTTTTTGTAATATTTTGTTGTAAACTGTGTTGTTCTAAGTTTTAAATTTGTTAGCCATGTAAAATGATCGTATTGGCTTAATACACATGAGGGAAATTATAAGTATCATTTGGATTGTCTTTGTGGTGCTGGGAAAAAATGGGTTGAAAGTTACAAGCAATGATTTCATAATCATCAGTGTTTAAGCATTTTTGGTGTTTCGTGGGTGATCATATTAATTACATAATTATTATACAGCTATTATTATCATCCAGGTATTATTGCAAACATTTCTTATTTTAAATTCCATTTAAATAAATGTGAAAAATGTATCAAATATTTTAAATAATTTTAAAATAAATATTGCAATTTTTTATTAAAAAAATGTAAGTGTGAATACACTAGCCTATTATTCAAATTAAGTTAGGGGTCCATTTTTTTTTGCAAAGAAATTAGTACTTTTATTCAGCAAGGATGCATCAAAGTGAATGATAAGCACCAAAAAATGATATTTCAAGCAAGTAAATGCTGTTTTTTTTATCGTGGTTTCCACAAAAAATATTAAGTAGTGCAACTGTTTTCAACTGATAATAATAAGAAATGTTTCTTGAGCAGCAAATCAACGTATTAGAATGATTTCTGAAGGATCAGAACACTCAAGACTAGAGTAATGATGGAGAAAATTCAGCTTTGTCATTTATACATCAGCTGAAAGCTGAATAAATAAGTTTTTTGTTCATGTAAGGTTTGTTAGGATATGACACAATTTGGCCGAGATACAACTATTTTAAAATCAGGTTGCAAAAATCAAAAAGAGGTTGCAAAAAAATCAAATTATTGAGAAAATTGCCTTTAAAGTTGTCCAAAATAAGTCCTTAGCAATGCATATTACTAATAAAAAATTAAGTTTTGATATATTTACGGTAGGAAATTTACAACATATCTTCATGGAACATGAACTTTATTTAATATCCTAATGATTTATGGCATATAAGAAAAATTGATAATTTTGACCAACACAATGTATTGTTGGCTATTGCTACAAATATACCCATGCTACTTATGACTGGTTTTGTGGTTCTAGGTTCACATATGAATAAATGACTTTTTAAAATATTTTACAGTGAAAACATTAGCAAGCAAACAAAATAAAACCCTTACTGTTGGGCTCTGAACCTGTCCATCGATCCTTCTAAACCTGTAGTTAATCAACATGCTTAGTGATATTTTTTCCAATCTATAGGAAACACCTTGTGTCCGTATGTTTCATGAAGCACTACAGCCAAAGTCTGCACACAATGTTTCACCCACCCAAGTCTCAATCAAAGCCTGTATGGAATAAAAGTGCCTGAGCAGGGTAACGATTTTCCACATGTTGACAAGTCACAACATGGAGATCTACAGCTCGGAGAGCAGCCCTTTGGCTAGTGGCGGCCCAGCACTGAGTAATAACCAGCTCATAGCAGGCATTCTGTTGGCAGTGGTTCATAAGGAACAGCTCGCTGGTTCAGCTGGGGAAAGGGTGGGGGGAGCTGCTGGAGAGCTCCAGGCACTTTCCTGTGTTGTTGTACCACACAAGTGCATCCATCCCCTCCAGGACAGACCTTTAACAGGCTGCAATCGCCGGGCCACACCGCAAATGGGATCGAACAGACAGGTCTGATGCAGGCCCGGGCTGCAGAGCTATGCCAAACTGTGATTTGATTTATGAGTCAGTACTCTGGGTCCGTCTTAAGATGAGATGAGGCTTACTGGGCAGAATCAAAGAGCAGTCTGTTCACTTGACAGGGATTGAGAAGAGGCAAGCCGCTGTCAGTTTTTAAAACTGGATTCGAATTGTCATATTTTAGAGAAGGCCTTGGAAGTGGGGAGGTCAATAATACCTGGACAAAGCTATACGTTAGCATTCCCATTCATCTGAATGGCAGTTGCTTTGCTGGCGTGTGATTCCTCTGTACTCAACCTGCTTGCTGCCCTCTTTGCTCGTTGTGGTTCAGTTGCCTGAGTGGTAAAAACCACGTGCCTAATCACTATAGAGCCACAGAAAAATTTGGAAATTTGATTTGTAACATGACAAATATGTAGCCTCCCATATGTTGCTGCTGCTGCTGCTGTTTAGATATCAAGGCAAAAGGAGCATTAGGACTTTACATTCATATTATATTATATTATATTATATTATGGCAACATTAATATTAAGATTAATGTTGATTGCATTAATAACGGCAATTAAATATGCACTAATTACATACATTTCCTGAACAGATATCTGAACATTGGATAAAGACAAGTTAAAAATATTTGTTTGATTTATTTGACATATTCAAGTTGAAGGTTTTTACAGAGGCAATTTTGGATATCTCTTTTTATCACTTCATAAATCAGAAAATACTGTCAACAGCCAAATAAAAAAAAAGGTTTTCTCCATGAATAATAAAATGTTGTTTAAAACCAGGCAAATGTATAAGTTTGAACAAACCCCTTGGTAAAAACCTTCAGAATAGATAAGAATAAAACTGGACATTTTGGTGAATGATGTGCTGCTCAAGCAGAGATTTCTGACTCATTTTGAAAAATCAGTCTTTTAATATATCTACTGTAATTAAAATCTACAGATGCAAATAGATAAAATGCAATAAAATAAACACTATTTAGGGCCCAAGCACTAATGGTGCGCGGACCCTATTGGAATTGCTCTGTTTATTTAGATGCTGTTTTTTTCCCACTAGTTTGAAACAACACATTATGTCAAGCCAAATAGCCCAAAATCTAAAAAACTGACCAATACATGAAAAATATGTCTGTCGTATTAGGAGAAATATATTACTATTATAACATGCAATTTCCAATGATAATAATATTAATAAACGCTTAAGATCATTTGAATCTTGAATTTTACACTTTAATAGTAACATATTTTGGTCTTAATTTCTTCACAGACCCTTTAAAGTCTTGAAAACTCTGAAGACTTTATTCTGCCTAGTTGACTGTAGTTTAGTTTTAATACATGTCTCATTACTTTGTGTGAAGTGCACACATGCTGCGAACTGTGCTGAGCTTGAGCGCCACGCGTGCTCCATGTGAACAGACAGAATAGAGTGCATACAGACTATAAACTGACTTTTTTTTGCTGTTTTTAGTCATTGATTATTTTGATTCACTTGCAGCCAAAATTTTGACCTCTTGATTAGTAGTTCCTTAAAGCCGGGAGGTTGGTTACACCAGTTTCTTTTTCAAACCAAGCGAAGTTAAGTAGAATGTAATGGAATTGTTTTTGTTTTCTTTCTCCACCTTGAGATGGACTCCAGGTGGCAACTATTATTGAGTGTGTTCAGCTTTAATAGATTGTCCCCAGTCCTGATCAGTTTTGTTGCCATAATGGCTACTTGATGTTTTTTTTTTCTTGTTGTGATTGGGGAGGCTGATTCCACACCAACAAAGTAGCGCCAAAAATGCCAAGTTTGACTCAACTAGACAATTTGCTCTCACAATTGTGCAGCGATCATAATCATAGTAATTTGCGCAACAATAATAACGATGGTAATTACTATCATTGTCATCATTAGCATCAAGAGACATTAGGACCATTTTAATTTTAATTCACACCAATTTAATTTTGAAATGGAAACGGTTATATTTATATTCTTGTCAGGATTCAGTTGAGCTCGGTACGCCGGGGTTAAATGCGCAAAGTGTGTATATACTGTATATTATATATATATATATATATATATAATCAAAACTCAGTCAAATTCCGTTTTCCTCCAATCCCAAGAAAGTGTGCTTGATGAGGGTTTATAATTTGGGTTTTCTCCAAACGCAAGGCTAACTTCTCCCCTGTTACGTCTCTAAGATAGACTACACTGTCCAGCGCAGAGAACATAAGCATGTTAATGAGTTTAACTAGCGGACTAGCAGCTGTGCTCCAAGGGTTTTTCTGGAGACAGGGCTGTTTTATAGCTGAGAAGATTAAAAGTGCCAGGAAGGAAACAGACACAGAGTAGTGGCACCCTGAGGTATTGACAGCCTCCAAGGGAAACGGTATATCATCGGCAAGTGTAGAAGTGTTTGGCTGCTTTACAAAGGCGAGATATTATATTCATGATGTGAAGTCATCTCTGTGAAAGCTATTGTCACTATGTCTTATGCTGATTTACGAGGCTTAAAACGTAGGTGAGTGTCTGAGACCTGCTCAGCCCCTCGTGTAAAAAATGTCCTTCGCATTTGCAGATGACTTCACAGTATGTTTGATTACTCCCGACCTTGATCAAGAGCTCCGGTATTCATGTTTAGTTGTTATGACGAGGTCGGTAGCTGTTTAGTATTGGTCTGGGGAGTCTACCTGGATGTTGGTGGGGGGCTATAAGGAAGTACATGTTCTTTCAGTGTTAAGTAAGGGATAATGTACATCCAGCCGGTTGTTATCGCAGAATAACCCCCGACAGGGTGATCAGGAAGGAATTCGCGAAGCGGAGGGGTCTTGTATCCCCCTGAAGGGGGTTATTCTGCGATAACAACCGGCTGGATGTACATAATCCCGCTTATTACACGGCTACTTGCCACATAAGTAAATAATTAGACACAAAATATTGATTTGAGTTGAAATATTTGAAGGCAAAGCTTCCGTGAACACAGCAGTTGCGAGCAAGTGGCAAGTTCAGACTAGACGGACATTTAAGGGAAACAGTGCAGTCAAACCACTTATTACACATAATTTCACCACATAAATAAGGCAATACAAGATTTAAGACGAAAATGTTTTAAAATCTTACCAGTTTGTTAGTTCTCTTATAATCCATTACAGCGTACAAAACAATCGTAGCAAAATGGCAGCAGCTGCGTGAAACGAGAGAGCGAGTACGAGATACCAGGATGACATAATTAAATAATTGTACACCATTTTGAATCGAGTTTTAATATTTTATTAGCTAAACAAACGCAAAGCTTCCACCAAGAAAAAAACAGTTCCTAGCAAGAGTACAGCGCCGACTTCAGTTACCCGGATGAGCCTGTGTTATCAGCTTTTACCGGTTGTTATCGAGGGATAACATACCTCGGAATGTCGCGACTGACCAATCAGAATCAAGTATTCCACAGAGCCGTGTAATAAACCTTGTTATACATGCAATACTAATGGTAGTGAATGGACGGTACAGCCATGGTGGCTAAAAATCTAAGTTGGCAACTGAAAGGTTGCAGGTTTGTACACTGTTAGAAAAAAAGTGCAAAAATTGGAACTTTACATGTACAACAGCTTGTCACGGATGGTATCCTCGAAGGTAAATAAAAGCATCAGCTACATGACTAGTCAGAGGGGTTTTTTAATTTCAACCATACAGCTTGTACTCACTGAAAATAAACGACGTTGCTCCAGTGCTAAATAAAAATAATACATGACTATGAGACTGAACTAGACTACTCAAACTAAATTAGAACCACTGTATGATTGTAACACCCCTGTGGACTGTTTGTTGGGGTTTCTTCCCCTGTTGTTGGTTTAGCCCGTTCTATCATTAGTTAATTACCCTCATTGTGTTCATGACTACTCAAACTAAATTAGAACCACTGTATGATTGTAACACCCCTGTGGACTGTTTGTTGTGGTTTCTTCCCCTGTTCATTATCTCGTTGCTGTCTGGACGAGCCTTGCAGTGGGCCGAAGCCTTGTGGACTGCACAGAGCCCGGGGATTCACTCACTGGAAGGTTTTGTGAGACTCTTCCGGGAGGTATTCGACCAATCGACTATGGAGGGTATTCGGTGCCAAAATGAGGAGGAGAGACCACAGAATCCCCCTGGCTCGTTGGCTCTCCGTCTCCGCCTCGGGCTCCTCCTCCACCTGCTCCGCCGCCGTTGGTCGGCCCCCTGGAGTTGGTGGACATTCTGTCTCTGCCTTGTTGTCGCTACATTAAATATCCTGGTCATCCTGCCTGCCTCCACACACCTGGACCGTGACAATGATAAAGTGTTAGATCCACTAGAAGTGTTAGTTTAAAGCATTGTTATGTAAGGATGCATAATATATAAAACGCGGTATCAGCCAATGCAGTGTTATTTTAGTATTATTTATATAATATTATAGTATTTGTTAATATTTTAATTATCTTTATTTATTTTAAGTTTTAGTAATTTTGTTATGAGCTCTTGACTTTTTTTTTTGTTTTATTTAGCTTTAATTTAGCTTTTTTCAGTTTTAGCAATTTTAGTACTTAAACTTAACTTAAACTTATTTTATTTCACTAAGTTGCCAAGGGAACAGGTTTTTTTTAAGTTGAAATTTTCATCTAATTAATATTTATATTTTATTAAATTTTCTTTAAAGGGTCCTATTATGCTTTTTCACTTTTTCAACTTTAGTTAGTCTGTAATGTTGCTGTTTGAGCATAAAAAAGATCAGCAAATTTACAAATTTTCCGGGATTTGTGATATCACAAATATCGACGAATGGGAAGAGACCTGGTTGAGCTGCATTAGAGAAGGCAATGTATGAATTGCCCTTACTATGGAATAAAAAATACAGAGTGTCTATTTACACTTAGTGCAAATAGCCCGCATTGTTGGCAGAGGCTATGTACAGTAATTCCGCCCTAAATCTGTGATTTGTTTTGCACTTCTCGGCCACCGTAAATATTTACACTGAAGCTGGCAGGCGGCTATGGTAAGGGGCATGACATTTCCCGACCAGGCGCCGAGTGCTGCCAATCACAACACACACTGGCCCAGCTAACCAATCACAGCACATTTCATATTTCTGAAGGCGGACCTTCATTTGATACAGGAACCATTCGAGCCGTTCATGCCAGACTGGGGAGAGAGGTGTTGTAATAATGTAAAATATGTGAAAAATAATGTGTTTTTTTAACAACCTAGTATAAGACCCTGTTCTAGTACACCCCCAAAACAAAATCAAGACTTTGTAAAAGAGCATAATAGGACCCCTTTAAATGTATCAATATCTACACATATTGTATATTTAATTGTGCATGCAAATTTCTTTTACACTTAGATTACATTTGTCGCCATCTAACACTTAAAGTTAATTTTAAAAACACGGCTACATATAATCTTTAGCAAATCTCATAATGAATATCCATTTTTTATATTGTACATCACCTTTTACCCCACTGGTGTTTGTAAGTTGATGAAAACTTAAAAAATAAATCATAAAAATGTTAGAAATAAAATAAAAAAATCATGTGTTTTTAAGTTCTTAAATATTAACTTACAATTTCAGGGAGAACTGGTACAAGTAATTATATTTTTGGTAAAAGAGGTTTGACTGACAAAAACGTTTGGAAATCCTTGCTTTATAATAATTATGTAATACCATAATTCATTGTAAATGGTTGATTTTAGTGTTTAGTATTTTTTATTATTATTTAATTATGCAAAATAGTATATTGGCAAATTTTTCGGCTATTGGCCATAATGATCCCTGCAACCCTTTGTGTGTGTGTGTTTCAGGGTTTTGTGTATTATTTATATAACATATATACAGTATGTATTATTATATTTTAAATGTTACGTTTTAATTTTTTGTTTAATTTTCGGTTATTTTGTTTTGTGTCTTTAATATTTTTATTAAGCTTTAATTGACTGTTTTTAAGTTTTAGTTTTAGCGTAGTTTTTTTTTTGTTTGTTTTCAGGTAGTTGTGTTTCAGTTGGTACTTTTTTTTAATCTAACATTTATAATAAGGCATTTATCAGTTATGGTTGGTCTATCACTAGTATAATCTCAATATCAGTGGAGCCCTCATTTTATGCACCACTATTGATTGGCTGTGTTGTAGTTGGAGTGAATTGTTTTACAGCATGGTGTTGATTCAGACTATAATTCTGCTGTTTGCTCAGCTGTAGATCTTTATGCATATCTTCATTATGGTTTTATAGATTATCCCAAATACTCTCTATAAAGACGTCCCCCGTTTGGCACACACAGTGGACTGTTTTTTTTTTTTGTTCCTCTCTCAGTCCCCCACTGCTGTAAGTCACACTCGTTTTTCAGCGGGCACAGTTTACCCTTGTAATCATTTAGTCGTTGTCTATGCAGAGACTCTTAAACTAAGCACTAAGGTTAGGCACAAAATGTTGGCTCGATGTGCTGTACAGTTATGGTTGTCATAGTGATCATATTTTTTGCAATCATTTGTCACCCAGATACTGTAGGGTTGAATTAGAAGCACCTGGTTACGCTGACGTGAAGCGAACGAAAGGGAAGAGGTGAACAACTATTCCCATTTACTCTTCTGACACGACACGTTTTCAGTCATACGTGGGTACCATCGGCGTTATCTCGCTCGTACGTCTTTACCTTCGTAAAAGCGAGATGGCTATCGGCGTGACAAAGAGCACTAGGACTGAACAATGCGGCACTAACCATCGGCCGCCCCGGCCACCGTTTAACATGGAGATTGGAAAAAGAATCAGCTCTCTCTCCTCCAGGACCTGCATGTAAATGAGGTTAGCCTCTCCTGCTGTGCCACCGCTCTATCCCCCACTCTCCTCTCCAGCTCTAATGGCTGCAAAACTGCCACCCCCATTCTTCAGGAAGAAACCGGGACCAATCCTGATTAGTGCCCTTGTCTTGAGTGACAGGCTTGGATCCAAGCAGGCAGTGCCGTGGGCGCCACTGCCAAGCTGCTGTCAACCCGGTATCACTGTAAAAAAGCCATCCCTTTTCTTCAACCCCCTCAAGCCGCACACATACCTCCTCCACTCTCACACACCCCCTCATATTCTCTCTCTCTCTCTCTCTCTCTCTCTCTTTCTTGGGTGGCTGGCTAGTCAAGCTTGGCTGCATCCCTTGCCTGAGCTACTGGGACAAAGTGTGATTTACAGTAGTTGGAGAGTTTCCCTGTCAGCTCTAACCTGTGTGCTTGCTGTCTATCTGAGTAGGCAGCAGTAATGCTGTAGCAACAGCATATTGTGGTGTTAGCGTCATAGCACCTAGCTGAATCCACCCTTGCTTCCTGTCCCTGTGGTATGTACACAAAGCCTTACTTATTATCTTATGTTTTTGTGACTGTGTGGGCACAGCGAGCCATCCATTTTCCTTTATTTTCCATGATTTGTTTTCTTGCTGTAAATGTAAAATCTTCAATGCTGTTGAGCTCTGGGCTTCATGCACCACTTTTATGCCCACTGAATAGTATATGGTGGATCCCATTAGTTAGCATCTCACGGCTGATTATGAAGGTGCAGATCTACCAACTTTTTGATGGTACTTCTGAGATTACTAGTCCAGGCGCTGTCTTCTTTTTTCTCTCTCTGGTATTTATAAATGGAAGTTGGGGGAAATAAACAAGAGTGCAAAAGGGCGCTTCATCTACAAAGAGGAATTTCAGAGGTCTGGAAGCCAACACTGTCTCAATCTCTTCCAAGAGCACATCTCCTTCCTGTTTCACCTCTGGCACCCTGCCCAACATGCCCACAGACCGCTGAGGCCATGCAGAAAACACACAGATGGTAATATGTAGTATGCTTTGCTAATACATGCTGATGAAGGCCTGTGCTAATGTGGAATACCGTAGGCGACTGATTTGTTTAATATGAGTGTTGGATATCGAAGGGAATCGAAATCACTATAAATCACAGCATACATTATAATAATCTTTGTATATGTAGTGTAAGTGTTACTCCAAGTATCCTATTAAAATAGACTGTAGTTCGTTGTAGTCTATAGTCTGTTTTACTCAACTGTTGCAAGTAAGGCTTTTATGGTTAGTCTAAATTTGAGTTATTTGTTTTAAAATCTCTATTACAATTTCAATTTTGAAGGAATCGGCAAATATGGCAGAATCTGCGATTTGTGGACAGAAAATGATAGTGTCAGCTGTGTGGGAGCACTTCATTTAATATTAGAAAAATAATGTAATAAGTTCAGCAAAATTTTGCCAGCAAAAAAGGTCCATTGTCCACTGTCAATAGTGTAGTGTTGCACAAAGCACAGCTAAAACAGAAATCAAGCAACCGATATTCTGTTGGCCACATGTGAATTTGTGTGAAAAACCTCTGAAATGCTAAGCATGCTATGCTCTTGTGCACTTGTTCTTATTGTTTTCTTTTTTTTAATTGTTAATTTTCAAAATTTAGATCACTTCTGATTTCCAGTTTAGTCAATAGTGACAGACCTAATAACTATAAAGACTTTTATTCTAGCAAACTGATTTGCATTTGAAATTCTTTTGATGGTGAATATTGATTGGTCATTTTGATTCCGTGGAAATTCATTCCGACAGTACATTAGGTGAGAATATAATATTTTTGGATTCCTAAAAAATAGTAATTATTAAATATCAATACTTGCTGTCAGTGTTTGAATTCAGTACCATGCTAGAATAATTTCATAGTACTTTATTATACCAGTCTTAGTCAAACATGATCAACAACTGTTTTTGTTTAATTTATGTTTTTTGCATCATGTTTTATTGTTGTAAGAATGGGGGTGGCCTGCTTTATTACCAGAATTGCTTCATAGTGTATCTTTGTAAAAATTGTTTTTTGTGTGTTTAATGGGAACTTTACATTTTAAAATATGTTACTATGTTGGCATTTATTCCTATATTGGCAAAGCTGAATTTTCAGCAGCCATTACTCCAATCTTCTAATATGCTGTTTTGCAGCTCAAGAAATATTTCCTATTATTATCGAAAACAGTTGTGCTGCTTAATATTCTTGTGGAAAGCATACTGTATATATTTTTAGGATTTTTAGATAAATAGAAAGTTCAAAAGAACAGCATTTATTTGAAGTAGAAATAATTTTCACAACAGTGTAGAAGTCTTAAAAGTGTATGTCTTAAAAATTTAAATACAATCTTTGCTGAAATAAAAAAAGAAAGAAAAACAATCACTTTATGGTAGTGTATGTCTGGACTGTATTCTACACACATGCATACTTATACAACAATAGTCAAGAAGTTCTTCATCCAGTTCATTATATTCTCTGTACACAAATTGGACTTTACTGAACAAATACACATTGTGTGTCAACAAGATGGAGCACATCAAAGAAATAAGCACAATAGTTTTAAATATGCATTTTCATAAAATACTTGTTGGATGTCAAATGCATGCAGAAAATTGTAGTGGAATTATGAATAAGTATCCTTTACATTTACAGAATAAATTACTATGTCCAAAAGAGGGAATTTGAATGGATTCTTTCCTACAGAATATTCCTGTTAACACTATTAACAGATTTTTTCTTTTTTTTCATCTATAAACTAAACATCCAAAACCAAACTAAACCTTCTTCCTTTTTTTTTATAATGCGACAAAACTATATGCAGATTACAGTGTAGCATGTATATCTTAACCTTTATTTATTTATTTTTTTAATTCTAATTTAAATTCTAGAGAACACTAGAGTCATTAATTTTTTTAATTTGTTTTTTTTTTACTAAATTGGCTATGAGACATATCACTGTCTGGTAAGATAAAAAGTAAATTCCAGAGCTTGAATGTTACATTCTTCTTTTTTTATGTTTAGTTGAGGTTATGATTTGCATTTAGCACTTGTGGTTGTAGGGTTCTAGGGTCATGTCCGCAGCAGCACACAATCATAAGCGCAGTTTAGCCTCAAGAGAGACGAGCACCAAGTCTCAGTGAGAGTGACTGATAACAGATCTAAACCACAGTGCCTCCCGCAGCTGTTTTTCTGGCCACACAAAGTCATGCTCACCATTATGCCATTAAACGAACCTCTCAAAGGCAGACGGCCAGTATCTTGTCCCTAGTCCCAAACTGTCAAGCTTGTTGCTATGCGATAGGATTGTTGCCGTTGCAGCTAACTACCAGGGTTTTGTTCCCATTTTTCGAGCCACATATGAGCGCGTATGTGCGTGTGTGCGTTTTAGCAGCAGGGGGTTGTTTCAGACAAAGCCATGCGGAACTGGGGCCCAAGCCGTGACCTTGGGAAATGTCAGGCCGCCCACGGAGTGGCTTGCCTGTGTCTGCCTCTCCGGTGCAGCTAGGAACAAGAGTGGCGGGGCGTAGCACAACCTAGCCTAACCTAGCGTGGCGAGAGCAGGGTTCAGTCCGAGTTTCTGCCACTGCCTCAGAGACCTCTGGTCAGCAATCTAGCTATTTCTCACTAACAACATTATGGCCATTACTGCCCGTCCTCCCTGGTGTCACATGGAAATGGGTCATGCCTCACATACTTCACTGTTTTGCTCAGGTGACCGAGAGCTCAGTCAGTGAAACGCCCTGGCGATGTGCATCAAACGCTCGAACCTTTGACGACGAGGTACGGGAAGTCAGGAGGATGCTTCCACTGAGGATGTAACGATTACCGGTTAACGATAAATCATAATAAAATTCCCCATGGTTATTATTGCCGCTTTATATTTTAAGTATCATTAAAATCATACTCGATTACCGCAATTTGAACAACTCTGGATAAATAAATACTATCCAGCATAGAGCACAGTTTAACAGTAAATTAACAGTCTCACGTGCGCACAGCATGCAGACTAGTTTCGTTTTATGTGAAAACATGGCGGAATGCTGGGAGGTTTTAAAAGAGTGCTAATGGAAGTATACAAATGAATATATGATAGAATTAATTATATGAATGTACCTCTGAAGGTTCTGACTGTCTTCAGAAAAGATTCGATGGCATTTTGTTTTCATCTTCGCTCCATGTAATACCTAAAGTAATTTTCTTTATCGCAATACTATTTTGTCTACGCAGGTTACGGGAAACAGCTCTAATTCTGCTGTGTCGGGTTTATATCTTATTTTCTTTGATTTTTTGAGTTACGAAGCATGCTCTGCTGCATTGTCAGTATCATGGTGCATGGTCGCACAGGGTCGTGGCAGTTGCCACCCCTTTGGACCAAAGTAAGCAGTGCTGGCCAGATGTGTGTTGACTGTAATGATCCCTACGGGTCGACGAGATACTGTTGCCAGGCAACGGCTTTTCCTTTTCCCTGTAAACAGAGAGCTTACTCGCCAGGCTTATGTTGGGGTCGGCAAGGTGAGACCAGCCTTTATGTGTGCAAGCAAAAGGCGAAGAAAAGATGCTCAAATTAATTTTTTTACAGATCATATTCCGATGTCACAAGTCCCCGGCCTTGTTCTCTCGCACTTTCACCGAGGTGTGAAGATTTAATTTGGTCAAGTGAATGGACACAAAAAACCCTCACTTGATAAGTTTTGACATCCTCCCTCATCTAGGCTTGTTGCTTCCTGACATGCTCTTGTGAAAGGATTGTTAATATGTATCAGGAATATTCACATTCTTTGTTCTCCCCTTGTCTGGCAAGCTGTAATGTTTTGCTTATGAATATTGATACAAGAAGTGTATATTAATGACCCTTGGTGACCTTAACCCTATCCTTATTGGCTCCCTTGTAGTATCGGCAAGCCCATGAATATTAATACGGTTCTGTAACCTCCATTACCCTAATCTTTGCTGTCTAGCCTCCCGGAAGGGCCTGTCACCATGGTAACCCTTTTACTACACTCTTATAGACTCTTGGAAAAAAGCATGTTTGAAAAAAGAATAGAAAGCAAGTTATTCCACTGTGCCTTGTGAGGGATGCGTCAGATACTCACCAAGACAACTCTCGATTGTTTTATATTGCTCATCTTTTCAGAAACCATCCATTTTATTCCCAATAAGAAAAGTCACTTGGAAAAGGTCAATCAATGGCTATAAGGACAATACTGTGAGCATTTTTTCCTAACAGATTTTTTCCTCCAGAATTTAATAATAATCATGCCATTACATATATTTTTTCAATAAGATGCTTGCTTTCTAGAATACAACAAATGATAATGAAATATTGTCAGTTGCCTTGCTGTAAAAGCATTTTAATAATAAAATCATGACACATAATTCATGTTTTTTTTTCTCCGTTTCACAGATGTGGACACGGTAGAGGATGGAGGGCCAGAGGGTGGCTCAGTAGAAGAGGACAGCTGGTTTGGGAATACCTCCGACAGTCCCTCTGAATCGTCCTACGGTGATGTGCAAGATGAGCTGCGGGTTTCCCCGGACAATGTTCCCCGACTGGACCACGACACCTCAGCTGAGAGCTCCCTGGGCTGCCCGACGCCAGTTCAGCGGGCTTCCCTGGAGCTGCTGGGGCTGGACAGTGGGGTCCTCTCGACCCAGGACATGCTGTCCTCTGAGGTGTCCTCTCTGTACGGAGACTCCAGCCAGGCCCTGGGCAAACCCCTCAGCAGCAACCTGCGGCGTCTCCTGGAGGCTGGCTCGCTGAAGCTGGAGGGAGGGGACCTGACCGGGCGTGGAACAGGCAGAGGACCAGAGTCGCCCCCGGTCAGCTTGGTACTATCTCCGTCTTCGCATCACGCACAGCAGCTGAGTGCCTTGGCGAGGAGGTTGGCTAATAGCAGCAGCAACAACAGTGGCAACTCGAACTCTGCATCACCTGCCTCTGTAGCAACTGTCAAGCAGGAGCCCTGTGACCCATATGGCCCCAGCAATGGCCCTAACTCAGGCAGCAGTGGCTTCGTATGGGTAGGCGTTGCGGATAAATGGCTGTCGACAAGTTGCTCGGCTCCCAGCGGCAGCAGCCTATCACCAGACTCGGCTATCCAGAAGTTAAAGGCAGCCGCCAACGCCGTGCTCCAAGACAAGAGCACGGTGGCCTCCTCCACCTCGGTGTCCTCATCCTCCTCTTCCTCCTCCTCGTCCTCTTCAGTCACCTGCTCCTCAATGGCAGCCCTGGGCACTCGCTCTGATGACGCGGTGCGCTTTGAACCGTTCGCTTCACCCTTCAGTCCACAGTCAGCCAGCTCCACGCTTGCTGCCCTCTCAAAGAAAGTGTCTGAAAGAAGTCAGCAGCAGGTGGGCTCATCTGAGCATCAACCCTCAGCTGGCTCCTTTCTCTCTCTGGTTTCCATGACCTCCTCAGCAGCTCTGCTAAAGGAGGTGGCCGCACGAGCAGCAGGGAACCTTCTAGCTGATAAGAAAGAGCCGGCATTAGTACTGGGAGCCTCCGAAGATGTCAAGCCCCTGTTAGACAGGAACCAGAAGGTGCCCACCCCAACCCAGGCCATGGATCTTCTGCTGCCAACAATCCCCAAGGGAAGGGCCAAGCCCAGCAGTCAAGCAGGTAATGGTTTGTTCCCTAAAATAAATGCATGCCTTTTTTCGTTTTTGTGCTTTTGAGAGGAAATTGCCAGCTGGTTTAATTTTGTAGGATTAAACACTAAAACAAAAATGAAAGTTTTTTCCAAAATATTGTATTCAAATATTTGGGCTCATAAAAAATGTATAGTCGTTTAACGAAAAAGACATTATTTTTTCATAATCAAGTTTTTGTCACCATTTCTGAACAAGCTTATAATTAGGCATCATACACAACAATGTTCTACAACAATGTTACATATATCTCAAGGTTTTCTTATAGTTAAATAACGTGTAAACAGTACAAGTACCAATTACAGTACAGAACATACATACACGAGTCGGCCTATGGTTATCGTGTTTATATTGTTTCACATGTTAATGTTGAGAAAAACAAGAATATCCACATGCTCGGGTGAAAGTTGGCTCCTTAGGCCCTGTTTACACTAGTGCGTTTTCATTTTAAAATGGCGTTTTAAAATGAAAACAATCCTCGTCTACACTGGCGTTTTCACTGCATTTCAGAAACGATCTCCATCCACACTACACGACCGAAAACGCATGCCACATGGCCATTTATACACACTGGTTATGCGCATAAAAGTGTAAACAGGAAGTTGGTTGCTAGTCACTGGCAGGTACATGAACATGATGTTATTGTTCACACAGTCGTCAAGGATATGCAGAGCGTATTGGGGCAGCCACGCCATCATTTTCAAAAGTCTCGGTTTTGGTTCTTTTTACACTGAAACGCAACCCCACAGTTTTCCAACTAAAAAGGGGTCTGCAGCATCTTTGAACGTCTCCGTTTTTGAGAGTTGAAAACCCCAGAGTAGTGTAAACCACATGTGTCTTGGTTTTCAGCTTTCTCTTTCTGCAAATTGTATAGTTGTATGGTGTATGGCGATATGACCCAGCACACAAAATTCTATCAAAACACTCCAACGCAGCCTCTATTCTTGGCGAAAGATGGATAAAAAGGCGCACAGGAAACAAAAACCTTGAAAAAATTATATATGACCCCACCAAATCCTGGCCAAATCACAGAGATGCCGATTCGCATGGGACAAATATTATCACAGGACCTCGGTGTTCAGCGAAATATGGTAGGTCATTTGCGGGGGAATTTTTACTTTACAAATTACAGACATGGCCAATTCGCACGGGATTAAGATCACAGACAACCTCTGCAATTATTACAAATAACTAGATGTCACAGGTACTACTAATTCTGTTCAAATAGGGCTTAAGTTTCACTGATCATGTTGATCAAAGTAATTCCAAACTTTGCGAGTCAGACGACATTCTGTGATTAAATACAATCAACTTGTTAATGCGCTCCACAGCGCCACCCAGTGCATTTAGTTATAACTGACTGTTAGTTTACATGCTTAGGATTTATCATTCCCTGCATTTACGGCCAGCAAAGCAACACATAGGAAAATTTGAATAGTGTTTTTATTTTTTCAAATTTCAAATAATAATTACAGATCAAATATTTAAATATTTGACTATTTGTGCACACCAATAGAAATCACCCAAGCAAAATTCAAATTCTGTGATTATTGTGCCAAAAAATAGATGCATATATGACCATCTCTTATACCATCCTGCAGCCATGCTCACCATCCACACTACACGACCGAAAACGCATGCCACATGGCCATTTATACACACTGGTTATGCGCATAAAAGTGTAAACAGGAAGTTGGTTGCTAGTCACTGGCAGGTACATGAACATGATGTTATTGTTCACACAGTCGTCAAGGATATGCAGAGCGTATTGGGGCAGCCACGCCATCATTTTCAAAAGTCTCGGTTTTGGTTCTTTTTACACTGAAACGCAACCCCACAGTTTTCCAACTAAAAAGGGGTCTGCAGCATCTTTGAACGTCTCCGTTTTTGAGAGTTGAAAACCCCAGAGTAGTGTAAACCACATGTGTCTTGGTTTTCAGCTTTCTCTTTCTGCAAATTGTATAGTTGTATGGTGTATGGCGATATGACCCAGCACACAAAATTCTATCAAAACACTCCAACGCAGCCTCTATTCTTGGCGAAAGATGGATAAAAAGGCGCACAGGAAACAAAAACCTTGAAAAAATTATATATGACCCCACCAAATCCTGGCCAAATCACAGAGATGCCGATTCGCATGGGACAAATATTATCACAGGACCTCGGTGTTCAGCGAAATATGGTAGGTCATTTGCGGGGGAATTTTTACTTTACAAATTACAGACATGGCCAATTCGCACGGGATTAAGATCACAGACAACCTCTGCAATTATTACAAATAACTAGATGTCACAGGTACTACTAATTCTGTTCAAATAGGGCTTAAGTTTCACTGATCATGTTGATCAAAGTAATTCCAAACTTTGCGAGTCAGACGACATTCTGTGATTAAATACAATCAACTTGTTAATGCGCTCCACAGCGCCACCCAGTGCATTTAGTTATAACTGACTGTTAGTTTACATGCTTAGGATTTATCATTCCCTGCATTTACGGCCAGCAAAGCAACACATAGGAAAATTTGAATAGTGTTTTTATTTTTTCAAATTTCAAATAATAATTACAGATCAAATATTTAAATATTTGACTATTTGTGCACACCAATAGAAATCACCCAAGCAAAATTCAAATTCTGTGATTATTGTGCCAAAAAATAGATGCATATATGACCATCTCTTATACCATCCTGCAGCCATGCTCACCTGATAAGACATACTTGAATCGATTAAATGCAGACCTCACTGCAGACCAGTTTCTTGCATCTACATGTGCAGTAATGAAAGCTCTGGGAAGGTGTCAGAAACACACAGTTGCACAGTGCTTTGTGTCCCAGAATAACCAGGGAAACTTTTCCACCAAGCACCATATACTTTTAGAGAGTGAATTTGCATTTTCATTCTGCCCTTCTTATATGGACGCTATAAGTTTTGGGACACCTAACAGTTTCACCAAAAGGGACTTTAATGACATTGAATTCAAAATGCATAAACATTGATATGGAGTTGGTCCCCCACTTTGCAGCTATAACAGCTTTCACTATTCTGGGAATGCTTTCCACAAGATTTTGGAGTGTTTCTGCTGGAAATTTTGCCCATTCATCCAGTAGAGCATTTGTGAGGTCAGGAATTGATGTTGGACCAAAGGTCCTGGCTCGCGAACTCCACCAGTTTATCCCAAAGGTGTTTAATGGGGTTGAGGTCAGGGCTTTGTGCGGGCCACTCAAGTTCTTCCACACCAAACTCATACAGCCAAATCTTTATGGACCTTGCTTTGTGCACTGGGGCATGCTTTAATAGAAAAGAGCCTACCCCAAACTGTCCCACAAAGTTGGAAGTATAGCATTGTCCAAAATGTTTTAGTATGCTGATGCATTAAGACTTCCCTTCACTGTAAGTAAGGGGAACCCCTGAAAAACAGCCCCATACCATTATCCCTGCTCCACCAAACTTTACAGTTGGCACAATGTAGACAGGCAGGTAACATTCACCTGGCATCTGCCAAACTGCCATACTCGTCTATCAGACTGCCAAACAGAGAAGTGTGATTCGACACTCCACAAAACATGTTTCCACTGCTCCAGAGTCCAGTGGTTGGCTGCTTTACACCCGTCCATCCACTGGCATTGTACTTGGTGATGTGAGGTTTGCATGCATCTGCTCATCCATGTTCTTAAATGCTTTCACTTTCCAATAATACCACTTACAGTTGACTGTGGAATATGTGACCCTGGACCACAAAACCAGTCATAAGAGTCAATTTTTCAAATTTGAGATTTATAAATCATCTGAAAGCAGAATAAATAAGCTTTCCCTCAATGTATGGTTTGTTAGGATAGGACAATATTTGAAAAGAACTGGAATCTGAGGGTGCAAAAAAATCTAAGTACTGAGAAAATCGCCTTTAAAGTTGTCCAAATGAAGTTCATAGCAATGCATATTACTAAACAAAAATTAAGTTTTAATATATTTACAGTAGGAAATTTACAAAATATCTTCATGGAACATGATCTTTACTTAATATCCTAATGATTTTTGGCATAAAAGAAAAATCTATAATTTTGACCCATGCAATGTATTTTTGGCTATGGCTACAAATATACCCCAGCGACTTAAGACTGGTTTTGTGGTCCAGGGTCACATGAATGAAAAAGGGATGAAATTTCACGAACTGACTCATTGCAAAGGTATAAATATATTTAGATTTATGTTTAATTTACATCAAATGTTAACTATTGCTACAGATTAATAAAGATAAAAGAAAATGCTATAAAAATAAATAAATTAGTAAATACATTGAAAATTTCATGCTAGACAATTTTGAATCAGATTGTCAGTAACCTCCCGTCTTGTTTTTTTTTTTTTTTTTTTTACATTAGAATGATTTCTGAACTGTAAATATATTTTAAGGTAACAGTGACTAAATGTTTGATTATTACACCACTGAAGAATGCACTGTGTAGTGATTTAGTAGTGCCATAAGGTCATGCTTCGTCTGCAAGAGGTTGGCTGGTGAATCTGGGAAAGGTCTGTTAGCACAGTGGGGGTTTGCTGGAGTTGGCGGCACGTTCCCAGACCCAGCTCATCTCCCGCGGATGTGCAGCCTGCCAAACGGAGGCCGGCAATGTGTGTGCTCCTCATAGCCCGAACAGTCAGAGACCATCTCAGCAGATTCCCCCGGAATTTAGGTCAGGCTCCAGAGCCGGCACAACCATCAGAGTTTCCATTCAGCAGAGGCCTGGGTTGAGCGCCTGAGATATGGCTGATCTTTTGCTAATTCTCAAACTTCTGTGGCTTGGAATCAGGATTGACCCAAAGGAGCTGCAGACACAGAGAATAATGTCACAGAGACATACATATGTTGTAAGCAGCTATAATATTACATATTCTGAAGTGTAAAGTTTAAATACTAAATAAGAACACCTCCATTAAAATCATAATTGAGTTTCACCTGGCTCGTTTTTGTGAATGTGAGATTTATAAGACGGTCACACGAAGAGTATTTGTCTGGTAATGAAACAATACCGACTGGACATTAAAATTTGAGAAACCAGCTAACGGCTCTCATTCCTTTCCCTTGATACCAAAGTCCTTCAGTCTTTTTTACCTCACGAGCAGTTTCCACAGTGATCTCGCCGGGAGAGGTTGAGCCACAGATGGTGGTTTATTGTTGCAAATAGGCAGTCTCGAAGTTTTACACCCCGGGTCAATGAATGCCTGAGCGAGGTAATTTCACCAAACACTGATTACCAGATGTTTTTCGAGGAACACGACTGGAATACTTATGAAGCCATCCTGACAGGCCCTCGTAGAATTCGTAATGCAATCATGCCAGCTTCTAATAAGACCAATTAAGCCCTAATGGACACCGGATATGGAGCCAACAACAATAATCGGCTTACTAAAAACATCCTTGTGTTTGGCTTCCTTTGTGAGGAGTCTTTGGCATTGATCGGGATAATCATAGCTCACAATTTTTATCTCATTCACACCAATAGATGCAAGGTTGACAAGAGTGAAAGGATATTTAGCCTACATGTTATTGCATACCAAAGGGCTATCTAATAATGTGGCATCATTGTCCAACTAATGGTTTTATGTAAATGCTAGACATTATATCACTAGCAACAAATACACATAAATGATAACAAAAACAACATTTATAAAATGTAAGTATATAGTAATAGATGTATAATTTCTTTTTAAATTGTGGTTTTAATGTATAAACACTGAATGCATGTATTTTATTTATTTATTTATTGCAGGTTCTCCTGAGGAGGGAGGGAAGCCCTTTCAGTGTCCAGTGTGTGGTCTGGTCATCAAGAGAAAGAGCTACTGGAAGAGACATATGGTGATCCACACAGGCTTAAAAAGTCACCAGTGTCCCCTCTGTCCCTTTCGTTGTGCTCGTAAAGACAATCTCAAGTCCCACATGAAGGTGACTTCAATCCCTGAGAGCAGAAATGCTTGTGATATAAATCACATCAGATGAATTATCATAACATCTTTAGATGCAGATTTTTTATGATGCAAAATTATTAGGGTTGTCAATTCATATTTTAATCAAATTAAGTACATGATATACCAAATAATTAAACTAATCGCAATGAATCACATTTATAAATATTTGGAAGGAAAAGCCTCTAAATTAAGGTAATTCAAAAGTAATATATTGTGGCAGATAAAAACATTGAATAGACATTTTAAAAACTGGCTTTAGAAGTTAATAAATTTTTTATTTACATATCATTGAATGTAAATCATTACAGTCCACAGCAATCGGAGACAGATGAGAGGCCATTCATGCCTTATTGCATCTTACTGCATTATTTTTTTATAAAAAATAAATAAGAATTAAACCATTAAAATGTCATTATTTAAATAATTTAAAACATATATATAAATGTATGGTCACTGTCACTTTAATTAATTAATTAATAGAGAGGATGAGGATTCGATTTTAATATTCAGTCCCACTTTATATTAGGTGGCCTTAACTACTATGTACTTACATTTAAATTAATCATTTGATACAATGCAGTTACATGTTTTTACATTGTACTTATATTTTTAAAAATACCTGCATGTAAATACATCTGTAATTAAATTTATAATTACACTGTTGACCCATCCCTTACACTTTAACTCACCCTTAAAGGGTTAGTTCACCCCAAAATGAAAATTAGCCCATAAATTACTCAATCTTAAGTCATCCTAGGTGTATATGACTTTCTTCTTTCAGATGAATCTAGTCGGAGTTATATTAAAAATTGTCTTTGATCTTTCAAGCTGTTTAATGGCACTCAGCGGGTGTTGCATGCGTCAGTCCAAAAGAAGTTAAATAAAAAGCGCCCATCCATTAAAAAAAGTGTCTCACACGGCTCCGGGGGGTGAACAAAGGCCTCCTGTAGCGAATCGATGCGTTTTTGTAAGAAAAATATCCATATTCAAAACGTAATAATCCCTTTAATGTAGCTTGCGCTAACAGTTGTACACGGAAGCAGCTCCGGGCGGATGACATATGAGGTCGGCTTTATGCATGCGCCGCTCAGAAGTGACGAACGCGGAAGCGCAGGAGAGAGATCAAAACAGTGGTCACTTTTTAGAAGTACAAAACGAGGATTTGAAAAGAAGATTGTCGGAGGATTTCCATATAAGCCAAGAGGAGATATAAGCCTTTTTGCTAAAGTAAGGAAACTTAGCTACCTTTGCTGCTGTTAACAAACGTTGGTTTTCACGAGACTCACCGGCGCATGCGCAAAGCCGTACTCCATATGTCATCCGCCTGGAACTGCTTCCGTGTAGGACTGTTGGCGCAAGCTACATTAAAGTGATTATTACGTTTTGAATATGGATATTTTTCTTACAAAAACGCATCGATTCGCTACAGGGCCGCTCAGAAGTGACGAACGCGGAAGCGCAGGAGAGAGATCAAAACAGCGGTCACTTTTTAGAAGTACAAAACGAGGATTTGAAAAGAAGATTGTTGGAGGATTTCCATATAAGCCAAGAGGAGATATAAGCCTTTTTGCTAAAGTAAGGAAACTTAGCTACCTTTGCTCCTGTTAACAAACGTTGGTTTTCACGAGACTCACCGGCGCATGCGCAAAGCCGTACTCCATATGTCATCCGCCTGGAACTGCTTCCGTGTAGGACTGTTGGCGCAAGCTACATTAAAGTGATTATTACGTTTTGAATATGGATATTTTTCTTACAAAAACGCATCGATTCGCTACAGGAGGCCTTTGTTCACCCCCTGGAGCCGTGTGAGACACTTTTTTTTATGGAATTTAAATTCCACTTTTTATTTAACTTCTTTTGGACTGATGCATGCAACACCCGCTGAGCGCAACGATAGAGCTTGAAAGATCAAAGACAATTTTTAATATAACTCCGACTGGATTCGTCTGAAAGAAGAAAGTCATATACACCTAGGATGCATCGGGGGTGAGTAAAACGCAGCCCAATTTTCATTTTGGGGTGAACTAACCCTTTAAGGCCACCTAATATTAAGTGGGACCTAATAATCTTTGCACAGTTTTTTTTTTATATCTTCTCTTGTTCATCTCAGGTCCATCAGCACCAAGACCGAGGAGAGACTTTCCAGTGTGAGCTCTGCCCCTTCACATCCTCCCGCCACTTTAGCCTCAAGCTGCACATGCGTTGCCATCAGCACTTCCCCCGTCCCGACCTCAAAGTCAAGGAAGAACCCGGCACAGACACTGAGGAGGGCGAGGGCTTGCTCATGGGGGACGGTGGAGTCGCTGTTGATCAGGTCATGAACACAGATGCTTCCACGTCTCCCACTGTGAGCCAACCCGACGGTCGTTTGCTGGCCTCCCCTGCAGAACCCTCGAACCACGTCCAGATCAAGGAGGAACCCCAGGAGAGGGATGTGTCTGTGATGTCTCCCTTTGCCCTGTGTAGGGAGCGACCCAGCAGCAGCAGCAGCTCTCTGGATCTGCCTGGGTTCAAATCCAGTCCACCGGGGCTTGGACCTACAGCCGTCTCACTCTTCAGCCCAGATATCACCACCAAGACGGCTACGGACCTCCTCATGAAGCTCTCAGGTAAGAGATCTCAGTTAAACCACAATGTAAAAGGGCAATGTGATGAAATTAGATGCTTGATTATGTAAACCAGCTTGATTTATCCATAATTCCTTGCATTTAGGATGAATGAATTGCTAATATAATTATGGGTTGGCAAAGGTAGTAGAATTCGGCTTGCTGGATGGGAACCCAAAGCCAAGATCCTGCAGGACTGTGTCTGCATGATTAATTCTTAACCTCAGTTACCACTCTACCATGGAGAGCCTGTTTATTATAGCTGTACTATACCATCTTGATACCTGATGCTGTTTTTTTTAGTTCTGCCAGTTTATAAGAGGTTTAAAAATACATATTTAAGGCTGACATAAAAATATCGTAAGTCTGTGACTTTTGATAATTCAGTTATAGGCCTTGTTAAAGGCATTTCACATACGTTCAGAGCCATTTTTCTTGACACAGAGGATACTTGGCTTTAGATTGTAAAGAATTAACAAACAAGTATATCTTAGATTATGCTTATTAACATGATTAATATTGATTAGTGATTTAAGATTGCTAATTAATATGTTTCCAGAAATTAAAAGAAGACAATGTGGTTAAACTTTATATTTAGATTTGTTAATGCCTTAGATATCTGATCTAAAAATGATCAACAATCTTTTACAGCATTTATTAATCTAGGTTAATAAACCTAGATTCATATTTTAGATTTTATTAACTAATATATTTAATTATAAATTCATGTTTATTTAAACTACCATTTAAAACATTGTCAGAACAAATAAATAAATAAATGCATTTAATGTATCAAAAATAGTAAAGACAATTCTTTTCAAATTCTTTCTTCAACTTCTTTCTATTCATCAAAGAATCTTGAAAAAAACGTAACACGGTTTTCACAAAAATATTAAGCAGAACGACTGTTTTCACCATTGATAAAAATAAGAAATGTTTCTTGAGAAGCAAATCAGTATATTAGAATGATATCTGAGGGCTCATGTGACACTAAAGACTGAAGTAATTGCTGCTGAAGATTTAGCATTATTGTTAATTTATACAATCTGAAATATATTAATATATGCAGAAATGTTTATCATTATTATTAGTATCATTAATGAATGCTGTGAAAGTATTGTTCATTGTTACCTAATGCATTAAATACTAATAATTGTGTGTTACAGACAATATCATAAACAGTTAATGCTTATGCTAATATTGAGTGTATCAATTAATAATTTTATGGGGGGCAAAAGGAAATTTTGCTGTTAAAGTACAAAACTCAAAATTACACTTGTTAATGTAATCAAACTCCAAACTTTAGACCATTAAACGCATGTTGTTGTAGCCGAAAGTATAGGTAATTGTGAGACAGCAGCGAGATTGATGCGAGAGGGCTGACCAAGGGTTACCTAGAAGGTCGGCAACAGGGTCACAGCTCCCTCGCTTAATGCAGAGTAATTAGATTGAGATCTCGGAACAGAAAAAAAGGAAAACCTTCGGAACATTAGATTAATTAAAAATTCATGCATAATTCATAATTAAAAAGGAATCTGTAATTGGAAATGATTAGCGCCCTCAGCTCCATCGTGTGACCTCTTGCCTGGATGCAGAGGGACTGCTCCTTTCTTAGTTAACTTCATCTCCGTCTTAGTGGAACGTGCAGAGTCTACGCTCAGTGCACTGCCGCCCCCTTGTCGCCCATGGCACTGAGTTTCTGGACTCCCAAACAATCAGGTTTAGGTCCCAGAGGACTAGATAGTTTAGATAGACTCCTCAACAATGCGGGCTGGAGTTAATACGTAGTGGACATGTCCTGCTAAACTGAGGCGTGATGTTCCAAGCAGGAGCTAACCTTTCGATAGAGATGGATCAGGATAGGCCTCAGTCAACTAGTTTGTATGGATTTATTTTTTCAATTTCAGCTTTACCTTTAATAATTTGTGAAGCGGTGCTTTAACAGGGATGATCTAAGTGACACCACTTCTCATGTGCTGTGCTTTAGTGTGCTGAAACTGTCAGGATGCTGAAACTGTCTCTGAGAAGTTGCGTCTCTTAAGTCATCCCCTCTAAAGCAATGCTTTACAGCTATCAGAGCAGTGTTTTTCTAACATGTTCACTGCCTTTTAATAATACATTTTAATTCGGAGACTTAAGCCCCGTTCACACTGCCAGCGACTTTTTCGCTGTATGTCGCTAGACTCTGTGCTGTGAAGACGCTTCTGGGCGTTCCTACTGCTGTAGCTCTAATGTTATTGGTAGACTGCACGTCTGGACATATCTGGACATATAAAATGCAATCACAAACTGTATATTGCCGGTAAAACTAAGATATCATTCTATTATGACTAGGAATTAGACTTAAAAGAAATAAAAGTACCATTCTGCTGTTGGAGAGTGTTGTTATATAAACTACAGCAGTGCTCGTGCATTAAATCATTAACCGGTGCTAATCTGCTCACTGCATCATGTAATTAACAACTCGAACTATCAATGTATGAATCAAACTCACTTAGACAGCCAACGGTTTCTTTTCTACGCATCATTTTTTATATCCATGTATGTGGTTACAGTAAAATCATATAAAACAGTGAAATCACTCAGGAAATCTGTCCTGACTTGCCTGCACTTGAGACAGTGACGTGTGAGCGCCACTGACAGATTGACAGATATATTTTGACAGATATATTTTTGATGAAATCCGAGAGCTTTCTGACCCTGCATAGACAGCAATGCAATGGACACGTTCAAGGCCCAGAAAGGTAGTGAGGACATCGTGTAAATAGTTCATGTGACATCAGTGGTTCAACAGTAATTTTATGAAGCTACGAGAATACGTTTTGTGCACAAATAAAACTAAAATAATGACTTTATTCAACAATTTCTTCTCTTCCATATCAGTCTTTGACGTTCGTTAACGAGAGTAACTCGACGCATGCGTGTGGTGCTGCTGACGCAGGACACAAATTAAGATATTTTTTTATTTGCACACAAAAAGTATTCTCATAGCTTCATAAAATTACGGTTGAACCAATGATGGACTATTTTAACGGTGTCCTTACTACCTTTCTGGGCCTTGAACGTGGTAGTTGCATTGCTGTCTATGCAGGGTCAGAAAGCTCTCTGATTTCATCAAAAATATCTTAATTTGTGTTCCAAACAAAGATGAACGAAGGTCTAACGGTTTTGGAACGACACGAGGGAGAGTAATTAATGACAAAATTTTCATTTTTGAACTATCCCTTTAATTATCTAAATTTGTTTGTGCTTTCATGTTTCTTTATAATTTAGAATAGATTTTTTAATACTTAATTCTGCCATTTGTGCCTAATTGGAACTGTAGAGCACAGAAATTGACAGGACGCAAAGTAGGACAGAGAGGGGTGCAGGATCAGGAAAGCATCAGGTAACCCGAAGTGCTTCTTACAAGTAATTTGTGTCTGACAAATTTTTGTCAAAGATTTGTCTCATAAAATTGTATTTAAAAGTATAGATACACAGTTTTTGGTATGTAAAATAAAATGAAACTTTTTGTATAAAATTAAAACTATTAACTTTTAGCATACATTCATGCATGATGTACATTATTTAAAGCTGGATTGGGCATAATTTATATTGGGTTTGTGTGTATATGTATAGATGTGGCTTTTGTATGCAAATAATTGATTAATTAAGTAATCATTAGTCGCAGCCCTACTCAGAAATTGTACAATGTACATTTATGATTCATACTGCTACAATACCAGTTAGGGATTTGCAAATGTAATTTTTTCTTTTGTTTTACTTGGGCTGCAGCTTGATTTTCACCAGCGAATGTGGCAACGTATTTGTGCTCATCCTTCACATTTCTTAAGTAGTGTCTTGAGTGTTATCTGTTGTTGTCATACTCCCACTTGGGGTACATGAGGGAAAGAGAAACGGAGAGAGAAACAAAAGAATGAAAAATGGGAAAGGAATTAAAGAACTAGGGATAGAAGTGTAAAATAGTAGACTACTGCTTTTAGAGTTCCCCAGGCAAAACACACACATGCTCATGCACACATGAGATGAACTCTCACCGACCTCTGACATAATTGGCCTATCATTTCTTTGGACTGCCTGGTTCTCCTCTGAGTTTCAGACCAATCCGCTTTGATTTTCCTCTACGCTGACACGACTGTCAGCCATCCAGTTGCGATACACATTTTGATTTGAAGATGAAAGCTGGGGAAATGCTTTGAAATCCAGGCTCCTACACATGCTTGCTGGACCTAATTCAATAATGACAGTTCACACGTTGCCTCTTCCTCTCAGAGAAAGTGACACTGGGTGTGACTCTGGTCACGGGCGAATAATTGCCTTGTACAATTGTGGTAGGTGTTAAAACTGGCGAATCCAAGGAACGAAACAGAAGCTGGAGTGTTTTCTCCATCCGCGTTGTTTTTGTATGCTCTTCTTTCATTTGTTCCTTGTAGTCCTCGCAGCATGGAGGTTTGCCAGCCATTTCCCACATTCACCATGCTGCGGCTGCACTCGTAAGTGACCCCTGCTGCATCCAGTGTCCAGTGATGTGTAGCTGCACCGTAGCTGCTTCATGTAGCAAAGCCTTCCTACCGTAGCAGACTGTTGGCTGTTGTTGCCCCTTTAACCTGCCACGTTAAGCCATTCTCGGCGGGAGCGCTGACCAATTGTCAGAGCTGGGAGCAGAGCTGCATGACAGAGGTGGAAAGCTAATGAAGTGGTCCAATAGTGGGCAGCCGCAACAGAGTGAGAGGTGACAGGGTACTGGACAAGCGCCCAGCAAAGAAACGAATCAGCCCACAGAGAGGAGGAGGCAAAAAAAACTGAGGCCAGGTGACAGCAACGGCAGATGACAGCCTCAACCAATGATGGACTATTTTAACGGTATCCTTACTACCTTTCTGGGCCTTGAACGTGGTAGTTGCATTGCTGTCTATGCAGGGTCAGAAAGCTCTCTGATTTCATCAAAAATATCTTAATTTGTGTTCCAAACAAAGATGAACGAAGGTCTAACGGTTTTGGAACGACACGAGGGAGAGTAATTAATGACAAAATTTTCATTTTTGAACTATCCCTTTAATTATCTAAATTTGTTTGTGCTTTCATGTTTCTTTATAATTTAGAATAGATTTTTTAATACTTAATTCTGCCATTTGTGCCTAATTGGAACTGTAGAGCACAGAAATTGACAGAACGCAAAGTAGGACAGAGAGGGGTACAGGATCAGGAAAGCATCAGGTAACCCAAAGTGCTTCTTACAAGTAATTTGTGTCTGACAAATTTTTGTCAAAGATTTGTCTCATAAAATTGTATTTAAAAGTATAGATACACAGTTTTTGGTATGTAAAATAAAATGAAACTTTTTGTATAAAATTAAAACTATTAACTTTTAGCATACATTCATGCATGATGTACATTATTTAAAGCTGGATTGGGCATAATTTATATTGGGTTTGTGTGTATATGTATAGATGTGGCTTTTGTATGCAAATAATTGATTAATTAAGTAATCATTAGTCGCAGCCCTACTCAGAAATTGTACAATGTACATTTATGATTCATACTGCTACAATACCAGTTAGGGATTTGCAAATGTAATTTTTTCTTTTGTTTTACTTGGGCTGCAGCTTGATTTTCACCAGCGAATGTGGCAACGTATTTGTGCTCATCCTTCACATTTCTTAAGTAGTGTCTTGAGTGTTATCTGTTGTTGTCATACTCCCACTTGGGGTACATGAGGGAAAGAGAAACGGAGAGAGAAACAAAAGAATGAAAAATGGGAAAGGAATTAAAGAACTAGGGATAGAAGTGTAAAATAGTAGACTACTGCTTTTAGAGTTCCCCAGGCAAAACACACACATGCTCATGCACACATGAGATGAACTCTCACCGACCTCTGACATAATTGGCCTATCATTTCTTTGGACTGCCTGGTTCTCCTCTGAGTTTCAGACCAATCCGCTTTGATTTTCCTCTACGCTGACACGACTGTCAGCCATCCAGTTGCGATACACATTTTGATTTGAAGATGAAAGCTGGGGAAATGCTTTGAAATCCAGGCTCCTACACATGCTTGCTGGACCTAATTCAATAATGACAGTTCACACGTTGCCTCTTCCTCTCAGAGAAAGTGACACTGGGTGTGACTCTGGTCACGGGCGAATAATTGCCTTGTACAATTGTGGTAGGTGTTAAAACTGGCGAATCCAAGGAACGAAACAGAAGCTGGAGTGTTTTCTCCATCCGCGTTGTTTTTGTATGCTCTTCTTTCATTTGTTCCTTGTAGTCCTCGCAGCATGGAGGTTTGCCAGCCATTTCCCACATTCACCATGCTGCGGCTGCACTCGTAAGTGACCCCTGCTGCATCCAGTGTCCAGTGATGTGTAGCTGCACCGTAGCTGCTTCATGTAGCAAAGCCTTCCTACCGTAGCAGACTGTTGGCTGTTGTTGCCCCTTTAACCTGCCACGTTAAGCCATTCTCGGCGGGAGCGCTGACCAATTGTCAGAGCTGGGAGCAGAGCTGCATGACAGAGGTGGAAAGCTAATGAAGTGGTCCAATAGTGGGCAGCCGCAACAGAGTGAGAGGTGACAGGGTACTGGACAAGCGCCCAGCAAAGAAACGAATCAGCCCACAGAGAGGAGGAGGCAAAAAAAACTGAGGCCAGGTGACAGCAACGGCAGATGACAGCCTCACCGACGAGAGCAGAGATAGCCCCAGTGTTGATGTAACACTGACCGGGGGCTTCACTCCAGTCACAGCAAGAGAGAGAGAGAGCAGAGACAGCGAGAGAGAGGCTGCATTCAGACACAAGCTGAATATGATTGTCAGTGCTGTTCAGAGCACTAAATGTGGTTATGTTCACACATTTTTGTGAAATGAAAGAGACAACCGTATTCAATAATCAAGTCACACTTAAATGTTAAAAAGTATTAAAATGTCTTGGAAATCACTTTTCAAAATTTAATGGCATAAAAATACTAAATTCCTTAATAACGTCTTAACTTTAGTTTGTTAAGGTCTTAAGTTCTTTTGTATGGTACATCTAAATTAATTATCAGCTATTTCTTTCATCATGTCACCATATGGTGTTTTATTTAGTAAAAATGGATAGTTCACCCAAAAATGAATATTCTGTTATTAATTACGCACCCTCATGTCGTTCCAAACCCGTAAGACCTTCATTCATCTTCAGAACACAAATTAAGATATTTTTGATGAAATCCGAGAGCTTTCTGACCCTGCATAGACAGCAACACAACTGAACACAACACAAAGAATGTTTGCAAGCAGAGGAATGCACACGCATGCGTCGTGGGACTCTCGTGAACACGCGCCGAAGACTGACATGGAAGAGAAGAAATTGTTGAATACAGTCGTTATTTTTGTTTTCTTTGTGCACAAAAAGTATTCTCGTAGCTACATAAAATTAAGGTTGACCCACTGATGTCACATGGACTATTTTATCAATGTCCTTACTACCTTTCTGGACCTTGAACGTGTCAGTTGCATTGCTGTCTACTGTATGCGGGGTCAGAAAGCTCTTGGATTTCATCAAAAATATCATACAATGTGTTCTTAAGATGAACCAAAGGTCTTATGGGTTTGGAACGACAGGAGGGTGATTAATTAATGACAGAACTTTCATTTTTGGGCCAACTATCCCTTTAATATTGCTGTTTATTAATTAATATTGATATATTGGTAGATATAAATATGTAACGATTCTTACATGAGCAAATTTAGTGAAAAATGTGGAAAACATGCCTTAATTATTTTAACTAGATTTTTACTGTATATTGTCCTACATAATCTTGAATTGGCCCAAATTATGGCTACTCGGAAAAATACCCTTTTTATACAATTTCAGAACATTAAATGTCATCTAAAGAATAAAAATGTCAGGATTTTATTGTCCAGCCCTAATTGCTCCACAGAACAGTAGAGGATGGAAATCAGACATAGGTAAAGCAATTTTGACATGAATGTGAATGTGGAACATAAAAGAAGATATTTTGAGAAATGTCTCGGTGGATTTTTATATATTTTTTTGTAACCAAAACTGTTATATATTGTTTTTTGTTCTGCAGGAGAAATAAAATCATACATGTTTGGAACAACACATGTCTGATCAACTTACACCTCGATTGGATGCAGTTGTAAGACTTTCTGGTTTATGAAAGTTGACATGTTTGATACATCATTTAGTCATCATTTAGTCACTGTCGCTATGGTTACATGCATATTCACAGGGGCATGACTTCAGTTATTTGTTAATACACGCAGTGTTTGATCTGCTTCTTTGTGCTGTTATATGAACAGCACAATTTAAGAGTCACACCCGTTCAATCTTGAACACTGACAGTGTGAATGGAGCTAGAAAGATGGCAGCTTCCACATAAGACCTCCACGGTGGAAATATTCATGCCAAAGATGATTTGATGACAGGACGGAATTTGAAAGATCAAGATAGGCACTTGGGATTACTCTTTTATGAAAGTCTAATAAATCAGTCGGTAAACAGAAAGTGCTATTTTCGTTGAGCTTAATTTTGGTATTTTGGAGACATTAATGCCTTATGAGGAGGAAAAAAAAAACTTGGCTGGCGGATTAAGCTAATAAATTATTCAGCGCTCTCTGTAACATGAATTCGAATGGAAATTTTGCTCTATTTTTAGCTGCAAACCGAAAGGTCACGCGTTCAATCTTGAACACTGACAGTGTGAATGGAGCTAGAAAGATGGCAGCTTCCACATAAGACCTCCACGGTGGAAATATTCATGCCAAAGATGATTTGATGACAGGACGGAATTTGAAATATCAAGATAGGCACTTGGGATTACTCTTTTATGAAAGTCTAATAAATCAGTCGGTAAACAGAAAGTGCTATTTTCGTTGAGCTTAATTTTGGTATTTTGGAGACATTAATGCCTTATGAGGAGAAAAAAAAAAACTTGGCTGGCGGATTAAGCTAATAAATTATTCAGCGCTCTCTGTAACATGAATTCGAATGGAAATTTTGCTCTATTTTTAGCTGCAAACCGAAAGGTCACCAGAGTGGTGTGACTTTGTATCTCCGTACTCACGTCTCCAGCTTGTACTTTTCTGCATGTCTTTCGAAAGAGAGGGCGCTTGTGCGTGTGCTGTACGCCCTGTCCCTGTCTGATAGGACACGCGACCCGACACGCTCTTAATTAGAGGATGCCCTTCCAGGTGCTGACCGGACCACGCTAAGTCCGTCCGCTGACATCTGACTGGTGACATTTCCAGCCGATGCCACCACATACACCACCCCCGCCACCACCTCGTCCACTGCCTGCACTCTCCACATGAAGGTCATAAACTCTCCCAATGGCTCCCAACGATCTTTAGCTCATAGTCGTGTCCTGTCCCCTAACCTGACTGTACCTTCAATGCTGTCGCGGATGCACGTCACCATTAATCAGACATCGGAGTGAGGCGGTGGTCAGCTCGTGGAGATTGATGAGAAGAGTCAGCGCCGTCGTGGATGGTGTATGTACTCGGATTTGGGGTGGTGGGGAGATCAGATGACTGCTGAGGGGAGTGTGGTAGAGACAGGAGGGGTGAGTGATCACTGCTGATCTGTAAGAGAGATGAAAGGAAAAATGGTGAGAGAGGGAGGGAGGGAAGAGGATGGGCAGGCATTTGTGGGGAAAAGAGTGACAGAACAGGAGAGGAAGTGTGATATGGAGATCAAAGATAGGTAGGACAATTTTGACATTGTGAATGTGTGTCAAAGCATGTAGGCCTACAGTGCGTGTTAATGAAAGATTTTTAAACATGGAAAAGGCATGTTTAGAACAAAAATCCCCACAATGATAGTAAAACCTGAAATCAGCTAGATTGTAGAGACCAATCAAAGTAGTACTTTAAAGATGGACGCTTTTTCAGAAGCGGAAGTCACCAGGAACTTCTTCAGTGGAGAATGGAAGCTACAACAAATATAATCGTTGTGTTCGCATTTTACTAGTTAATTAAAGCCAATGTAATAAAAGTATAGGGTTATAAATGTACATGCATTTTTAAAATGAACAATATGAAAAGCTTTGCTAGATGTACAATGCCACTAACTGTGAAAATGCATCTTCACATTCTGTTAAAACGCTCTGTTACTTAAAGTCGCAATGAAAAAGAAGTAGCAAGAGATTTTTCTTTCATATGCATGTTCAAAAGATTGGATTATCAAAAGAAAAAGAAAAAAGGTTTATTTGTTGGTTGTATGGATGGAGGCAGTTTTGAGGTCAGTTGTAAGAAAGGGGCAATTTTAAGCAGAAAACTGTAAATGAGCAGAGAAATCCGGCATAAGTTGTTCCATTGGTAGATCGAGTTATAACATTTTGATTTTAAAAAGTTGCCCACTTAGTTAAAAATGAACAAGTGTGATCAAGTATGTAAAAAATAAAATGTTTTTGTTGAAAATGGCCTCCTTACCCTGATTCAGAACTGTAAGCTTGATTTATAATTTAAAGGGATAGTTCACCCAAAAAGGAGAATTCTGTCATTAATTACTCACCCTCATGTCGTTCCAAACACAAGACATTCGTTCATCTTCCGAACACAAATTAAGATATTAGAGATTTCTGACCCTGCATAAACAGCAACAGAACGTGCATTATGGTACTATCATAAACGCACGTCGAAGACTGACACGGAAGAGAAGAATTTGTTGAATATAGTCATTATTTTTGTTTTCTTTGCGCACAAAACTTATTCTCGTAGCATCATAAAATTAAAGTTGAACCACTGATGTCACTTTCTGGGCCTTGAACGTGGTAGTTACGCTGAACGAATGTCTTACAGGTTTGGAACAACATGAGGGTGAGTAATTAATGACAGCATTTTAATTTTTGGGCGAACTATCACTTTTAGGTATTGGGTAGCATTTGTCAGGAAATGTCAGTTTCACGTCATTCATCTTTGTGTGGTTACATCACATTGGTAAACAAAGATAAGAAGGTCTGCCTTTTACAGCACATGTATGGTGCGGTGAGAGGTGTGTTTATGGGTCTGGTTCAGGTTTTACCGACATTGTGTGAAACAAATGTTCCTAAATGGTTATTAAAACCTGAAATCACCTGCATTGTGGGTACCAGCCAACAATATCCACAAGGAGAACGGTTTAATGAACTTACTAAATCATATTTTAATTAAAATCTAAAACGGAGACAAAAAGGAATCCACACACCTAGTCAGATTGCAAATTCAAAAGAACACGAGGCTTCCAGTCTGATCCGCTGTGCACTTTCACCTCTTGACAATGCATCATTAACACATTCTGGATCATCAATATGTATATTTTGTACTGTAACCCATCACTTAAACTCTTTTGATCGGAATCTTTGACTGTTTGATTGTACTTTTGTTTTGTATAATAGATGTTTGGGTTTCGTTCTGTTTTTTCCCCCAAACCTGACCTTTTGTACACTAGCACTCAAACATTTTGAAATAAATTAATACTTACTTCAGCATTTAATTGATCATTAAATGTTACTATATTGCTGTTTGTACTGTAATTTTGATTAAATAAATGCCAAATTGGTGAGCAATAAGAGACTGCTTCAAAAACATTTAAAAATCTTAGTGACTTTTCTAAAGATGCAAAAGGGTTAGCAATAATAGTAGGGGAAAGAAAATATCATTAGATATAAAAACAAAGTCATAACCAACATAGAAAACAAATCTGTGTGTGTGTGTGTGTCAAATCGAACCAGTGGCCTGTGTTCTGTTCCTGGCACTATTAAGAAGGGGCTCCATGTCTTAATATTAATTATTCATTGAAGCCTGATTAGAAATGGCCCACTTTTACAGCATATTAAGTGAGAAAAAAATGTTTCTTACTCTCATCTGAATTCAGCAGAAATATATCATCATCATCAATCATTTTCTGTGTAATTACAGACAGTCAGCATAAATACACTTTTAGATGTTCACACTGTTACATGATTCAGAAACAACACAGTCCATATTTTCCATAAAACTGTCTGTGAGATTGTTATCTGCTGGGCTTTCAGTCTAGCCCCAGAAGGCTCATCATGTCCACCAAATTTCGAAAATACAATTTAGCCTATTGCTTCCTGATCTATTCATCTTGTCTTTTCAAAAGGTGTCCTTTCTTTAAATATGGAGCCAAAGCTAGACAAACAATTATTAATAGAAGCAAATACAAAACCCCTAAATCATCTTCTGCACTTATGCAGACTTATCTAAACTAACTAACAAACCATAATGTTTGGATACCTTATTTTAAAGAGTTAGTTCACCCAAAAAAAGGAAATTTCTGTAATTATCTAGTATTCCAAACCATATGGTTTTATTTCTTCTGTAAAACTTATATCATGCAGCTTAAGAAGACACATACAGTCACATAACCTTTAAACCTTGCCATCAACAAAAACATGGGCATCAGGACATAGTTCTCAAAACTCTTGCTTGTCTTTTTCTTGCCCCACAGCAGCGAACCAGAAGGAGGCCCTAAAGGGTACATTCTGTGTCAAGGAGGAGCCCCAGGCAGAAGAGCCCCTGAGCTCTCAGAGGGGACCAAGCTATACCTTCTGCCAAGAAGGACCCCCAGGGTCCACCAAGCCACGAGAGGAAGGGAGCCAGATGTTGGGCAAGAGCAGCCTACTCAGCCAGGACATCAACGTCAAAGTGGCCTCTGAACTGCTTATGAAGCTCTCAGGTCAGCAGATGTATTTTGATGCATGCACTCATATATGTGTGTGCCTTTTCAGGCTTGAATTCATGAATGCTTTTGAGGCCAGAGGATTGAGTGAGTGGGTGTGTGTGAGAGAGATGTGTGTGCTTTGCATTCTGTTTCTTTTTTTTTTTTCTCGACACATTGCTAAGGTCATATGTAAAAGACACTTAATGCAACAGTACTACTAAGGTTAAAGAATAAGCTAAAGTTTGTATATTTACATCAGAAATATGTCTATACATTATGTAAAATCATGTAAAACACTGTCAGGTCATCATAAAATCCAGCAGCTTGTTTAGATTTGTTCGTGTTTGTCTGTAAAGTTAGTCGTTCTTTCGTTCTTTTCACTCCCTCTTTCTTTTGCACTTTCTCTCTCTCTCTCTCTGACCTGCTGCTGTCCATTCCACTCACTCATGTGTTCTGGGCAGAAGGAAAAGGGTCAATTCCTTTTCATGTTGTTCAGTCAATGTGCTTTTTATCCTGGGCAAGTCCTCTGCCAAAATAAACCCATTGATTGCTGTTTTGGGCCGCTGGTCCAATCTTTATTTGAACTCTACAGAACAATGAGATTGAAAAAGTTCAGGTCTAAAAAGTATTCTGTGTCACATCCACTTTGTGTACACTTTTGTGTTTAAATGCAGTTGAAATAGACTCACCACAACAAAGATGCAACTTTATTTTTGGAAAAAATGCTTTATTGATAAGACACAGTAGAGAGAGGGTAGGAAATTATGGGGAGAAAGTGGTCGATCATGGTCGTGTTGCGAGCCAGACTTGAACTTGAACATGGGCACTGTGTCAGACTATATGCACCACAAAGCCACAGCACCAAAAAATGTAATGCTTTTTAATTTTCTCATATTAATCAGAGATGGGTTAAAATCACTTAGTCAATGCATAACAATTATTTGAAACGATTCTGAACTAAACAAAAAACTAATCCGACAAACGAATTGAATTTAACAAAATGTGTAGTAACTGTTTTGCCTTTGTATCGCAAAATAATCAATAACAAAAAATGTATATGTATCATGAATCATTTGGGTGACTCCATGAATCAGACTCCATAATCGTGGGAAATTTCCACCTTGAAGTCGGCATAAAACTGAAATTTTGATTGCTTTTTCTTTCTTATTGTGACATAAATCTGAGTGAAACTACAAGAAAAAATGTAGGACGGGACTTGATTTTATTTCCATTTGGACTTGATTGGATCTTTGTCATGCTAATTGTGGTGATTGCTTAAGTGACAGGTTACTAATAGGGAGAGAGTGGAGCATTGTTGGACAACTTTGAGGCCCGGCTATACTTCATTTTCCACGTTCCACTCTGTCTCACGCACAACTGTGTCTGCGCAGCTTTTAAAGTGTATTCAAGCACGGATGAGTGCAAATGGATGAGTTTGACACCTAGTGGATTCTCCTGTCTCAAGAACATTCTCCTTGTACATGTGCATGGATGTCCATGGACCTTACTGACGAAAATTACATGACACGCACAGTGAGCGAACTGAAGTATACATTGAACTTTATTGCCCAGCACTAAATCATTTATAAAAAAAAAACCTGCAGTAGTCAATAAAAAATAATTGTGAGTTCACAGAGGTGGGATTTTAGATGTGCTTGCAAGGTAATAAAAGAGCTGGAGAAAGAGACAGATAAACAGAAAATGAGTGAGAAAATCACTTGTCAAAGAGAGAAAGAGAGAGAGAGCCAGATCTAGAGTAGTCCATTACAGAGGATGATAGGGAGTGATTCACTCTAAAGCAGCGTATTTCGGACCTTACTGACGAAAATTATATGACACGCACAGTGAGCGAACTGAAGTATACATTGAACTTTATTGCCCAGCACTAAATCATTTATAAAAAAAAACCTGCAGTAGTCAATAAAAAATAATTAAAGTACTTGAAATAAAATAACCACATTTTCTTTTTTGTGTAACGCTACACTTCTTTATGCATCAGGTCTTGAGAAAATAATTGTGAGTTCACAGAGGTGGGATTTTAGATGTGCTTGCAAGGTAATAAAAGAGCTGGAGAAAGAGACAGATAAACAGAAAATGAGTGAGAAAATCACTTGTCAAAGAGAGAAAGAGAGAGAGAGCAAGATCTAGAGTAGTCCATTACAGAGGATGATAGGGAGTGATTCACTCTAAAGCAGCGTATTTGACGGGCACCACATACCAGCTGCTGCTGCTCCCTCCCCATGATGCCTTACACTTCAGCGTGACTCAGCCGCACCAAGAGAGAGCTGGTTTTAACACATGTGCTTCCTCACTGCACAGCCCCAGGTCACGTTTCCCCAGAGAGGGAGTGAAAGTGTGCGCATGAACTAGAGAACCAAGTCTATGAGTATGGAGTAGTAAGATGCGAGAAAAGGAATAAGTATGCTTCATTCACGTTGTCATTGAGCATTATGTGTGTGAGTAAAGCTCAATGAGAGGTCTCCATGACTTCCCACATCAAAACTCTCCATGTGCTACTACAAGCGAGAGCCTCTTTCCCGCTCACCCCACCTCCAGGATGTGTTTCCTCAGCCTCTCTCTCTCTCCGTCTCCAGAGGCCAGGAACAGGGACCAATTAGCCTGTTTGTTGTCAAGCTGAAGCAGTTTTTCACAACATGGCCTCGCAGATCCCTCTCAGCGCGGGCACCGTGGCGTGCAGACATGCAACCAAGTGGATCTTAAGAGCCGCGCTCTGCTAGCTGCAGGCTGGGGATGAATGCCATGTAAACAATGACATCGTCTGTGGTCTTGTGTGTGTGATGCAGTGGTGCAGTCTTGGGAGGTCATTTGGGGAAAGGTCATCTCCGTCTGGCTCATATGCTCATAAGCACACTGCCCTGCTGACCGAAGATGTCTTGACAACCCCCTCGTTCTTCTTAAGACCATCTAACATGGCTTTACATGACATGCAATGTGGGTTGTCTACCGTAGTGGTTGTTTATAGTGTCGTTTGGCACTGTCGTGCAAACCTCCGCAGACTGCGCAATCAAACTCACTGCGCTCACTAAGTGTTTATGCTTGACATGCTCGCCATTGCATTGTTTTCAAAAACAACGGCCGGTGATGCAGAATATCAGATTAAATGGCAACGAGAAGAAGTAGAACTTTACATTTAGCTTCTCAGGAATTATATTAACAGTTCATGTTTAGTGGTTGTTGTCCATGTGAAGCCAGTTTCTACACTGACTGTGCTTTTGGTTTACACAAACACTTAAGTTTAGCATTTTAGTGCTAATATTTAAAAGTCTAGATGACGTTAGCTAAAAAATTACTTTTAAACATGCATTAATAAATATTCTTACTTATTCTAGTTGTGTTTATTGACTTTAGCTAACTTGTCTTGTACATTTGACTCCAAACAGTTAATCTGCCATAACAGTCAGTAAATAAGGGTGCTTTCCATAGACTGTATGGTGCTTTAACACTGGTACTTTTGGTGCGCACCCGGGTTCGATTGACGTCAGAGTTCGGTTCGTTTGGATGATGTGAACGCTGTCTTCCGAACTCGGGTGCGCACCTGCGAACCGTACCTAAGTCTGCTTAAAGTCTGCGTGAACCGGAAGTTGCTGCCGACTTTATTTCAGTGAAGTGACGTATTTCCAGCTGAAACGGTATATTGAGGAGAGGGCGTAGTTTTATTTTTGCGCTCCTCCTCTCATCTCTTACTCATAGCAAACTAACTATTATTTTGCCCAAGCCGTCAAACTGACGTCATCAGAGAAGGAATGCAATTCCAGAGCGGAAGTAAATGTTCAGATTTTGATTAAAGATTACCAAGACAAACAATTTTTTTTCAGCGGATTAACTTGCATGGATTAATTGTTCACATCAAGACTAGCAATGTGCGCTAGTAAAGTAAATAAAGTCCATTTTGATTTCATGCAGACTTTAAAAGGGGTGGTCTGGGGTATGGTTCAAGTGAACTCCAGTACGGTTCGCTGCTGATGTGAACGCAATCCTATCAAATCACGGAAGTGAACTGCTATTAATGACGTATTATTTGATAAAAATGTGTGTTTGTGTGTGTTTCACTCACTTTCCTGACGAGCGTGACTGACGCGCTGTAAACAGAGAGCTGTATATCTAATTTCTGTTTGCCTTAGAACCTAAGCGTTCTTTAGATCATTTGCAGTACATTCGTAAGTCAGACGTAAGTGCCATTATGTACCGAAGCTTTGTAAACAAAACGAATGGTTCAAAAACGTAAATATATAAAAGTGCAGAGAGCAATGTTATGCATTTGCCGCCTTCTCCTGCACCGTCGTTACTAAGCAACGGGGGTCAACAGCTGCTGGCTTGATGAAGCAAACGAACCGCGGTTCAGACCCAAATCAATTAATATTATGAACACAGTTCAGCGGGGGCAGGGGGAGGGGGGAGCAATCGAACTCGGGTTCGGACCAGGCAAGCGAACCAAGTGAGAAAGCACCCTACTGTTGAAATCCTGCAAATTACAGAGCCCTGCACATGACAGGAGGAAGATATAGTGGCCACAAATTAAAAACTTGTTCCCAAAAATGAATTTGTCATCTTGTTTTAAATTGTGACCACATTGTATCAAATCATTCCCTTGTGGCAATTATTTAAAGGGATGGTTTACCAAAAAATTCTGTCAATTCTGTCATTCCAAACCCCTAAAATGTTGATTAATCTTCGAAAATTAAGGTATTTTTAATGAAATCTAAAAGGTTTCCCTCCCTCCATTGAAAGTTTGGGTAACCAAACATAGATGATCCAACAAGGTCATAAGGATGTTGTAAAATCCATATGAATCAAGCGGTTTAATTTAAAACTGGTGAAGAGATACAATCGCATTACATGATTAACAGCTCTGATGTTTTTTGATTGTGAAATGTCTTGTTCTTTGTGGAGGGGTTTTGAAGTTAGCTTAGGTAACTTCTATGCATACTAGCTTAGCATACCACCAGCTGATTAGCCTGCTAGCTTAGTCAATACCCCACATAAATGCTTAGTTCTGTCATAACAACTCTCTGAGAGTTTAGCATGGTAATATACATGGCAATGTTAATGTGTTTGGTCTTGGCGGAATAGATCTGCTACGCTGCTACTGCTGCTTTTGCTGTGGCAGAACAAGTACCAAGACTTGCTACTGCCAATACATCCACAGACATGCTGCTTGTAGGAAAAACTGCAGCTGCACATGTAACATATGTGACCCTGGACCACAAAACCAGTCGTAAGTCGCTGGGGTATATTTGTAGCAATAGTCAACAATGCATTGTATGGGTCAAAATTATCGATTTTTCTTTTATGCCAAAAATCGTTAGGATATTAAGTAAAGATCATGTTCCATGAAGATATTTTGTAAATTTCCTACTGTAAATCTATCAAAACTTAATTTTTGATTGGTAATATGTGTTGCTAAGTTCTTAATTTGGACAACTTTAAAGGTGATTTTCTCAGTATTTCGATTTTTTTGCACCCTCAGATTCCACATTTTAAAATATGGAAAATATGGAAGTGGTATATCAGGCAAATATTGTCCTATCCTTACAAACCATACATCAATGGAAAACGTATTTATTCAGCTTTTAGATGATGTATAAATCTAGGGCTGCACAATTAATCAAATGCGATTGTCATGCACATCCTGTCAGTAAAGCCGGTTCTGTGATTAGTAGTAAATCTCCATCACCTGCTTTCAGATGGAGCAGCATTTACTACACAGAGACGTACGGAAAAAAATTGCAGACGATATAGTCGTATATCGTTCACGATAATGACAGCTGTTTGCATAGCTTCTCAGTGAACTACGGCTCTGTGTAGTAAATGCTGCTCCATCTGAAAGCACGTGAAAATACCACATTTAATAACATGTTCTTACTCCAAACTCACTTCATGACGTCAGCCGAGTGTTTGAAATAAATCTTTCTGTGAGATGATGTGGCTTCTTACACAGAATAAGGCACGCAACATATTTCATAGTATTCTAAGCAGTGATAAAGGCTATGTCGATTAGCACTGCATTATTATATACTTTATTATAATGAAAATTATAATAATAAGAACTCAGATAACCCATATATTGCTGTAGTTGTGTGTTTATTTGTCACGTTGAATCAATGAAAGCATTTAAATCTTCTGTTTATTTAGCAACTGCTATAGAGATTTCCTGGGTTTCTTCTGCGGGGTGTATTTGGAGTTTCCACGCGAGAGCGCCCTCTGGCCTTCAGATGGAGATTTACTGCTGATCACAGAACCGTGCTTCACTGAAAGATACGCATGACAATCACAGCTTCTGTCTAATCGCGATTTCGATTTCATTTCGATTTATCGTACAGCCCTATATAAATCTCAGTTTTTTCAAAATTACCCTTATGACTGGATTTGTGGTCCAGGGTCACATACATGAAATTACCCTGTAGCAGATCTGTACAGGTGGAGCTGGGGAAGGTGGAGGGTTTCTCAAGTGTGCTGCAACTGCTACAGCAAGCTCTAGCCAAGTATTTGAATGCTAAGCACCGAGCCCATTGGCTGCTGATGCAAAAAGAAACCAAACACCTGTGCCATGTGATAATGATGTCATTATATCAGATTGAGTTAGAACCTATCGGCCTGCGCCATCAAGAGTTTCATGACAGAACTTTGTATTTATATGTTTTTATACTTGTTATACTTTTATGTTTGATAAAGCTTTAAAAAAATCACTACCCACCGGGGTCCTGCGTATACTCAACTCAACAGGCAGACCAAATTGTTCATGACACTGTAGTTTTTCTCTTCCACAGAAGTACAAGTGCATCTGCTCATGTACCTTCATGACACTTATCTCCTGGTTGCTCCCGGGGGATTGTCCATGTGATTAAACGTTCATGGTCCCATTGTGTGAAAGTTACTGAAAAATTAGAAACCTGACCCCACTGGGCCTGGTTAGCTTGTAGAAATTTGGTTTTAAGCACTGACAAGACATCAGTAAGACATTTTTGTTAGTTTGTTTCATGGTGTGGATAGCAGCTTTCCTGTTTTGAGGTGTTGCATCACACGATTTAAAGTAGGTCACCTCCACCACCCACCCCCCATCAAACCAGTTAACAATGTGTCGACTTCCCCCACATCTGTTTGATGGTAGCTGTTGGCATCCTGGGGCTAATTACCACTGCCGTGTTAGTCCCTCCGCACTTATGTTTCCTGGGCTCCAGCAGATGGACCTTGATGCAGCGCTTCACTAGGGGGCACACAGGACCTAAGAGAGGACTGCCATCCTCTCATCCTCCACGGCGCAACCTGTATTTGTCCATACAGACAGAGATACCACCAATTGCAGCTTTTTCTCAGGGGAATTGTTTCTTGACCTCTTCACTGCCAGGTTCTTGTTCTTTTTTTTTGTTATACCCAAAGCCAATTAGAGGCATCATCACAGAGCTCAGCAGGAAGACAACATGAGCCATGCCAGCCAGAAATGCTGCAGTAGGCTGCTGGGTGGCCATGACCTCAAAAATCCCACCTCAGAATCATACTACAATGAGCTGGAATTAGTTTGAAATTTAGAACTTTTTATTAAAGAAATGTATTTTGACAGAGAGTGGCCATCAATAGAAGAGCAGTGACATTTTTTTCAGTGATTGGAAATGTATATAGTGAAAACGAATATGAAAAACTTCTTATTGACCAGTCCAGTGGTTCTCAGATGGTGGAATTCCTTTAGGCGGTACACAGCATGACCCTGAACATTTGCACTTTTAAAAATATATATAAAAAAAATATTTTGTGTCTTTATACTTAAAGGGGATGTCTAATACTGTTTCATGCATTTTGACTTATTTACGCTACTAAAAAGTTGGATTCTTATGCTAAACATGACCCAAGTCTCAAAAAATGAGTTGGACGTATTACGGAGTATTTCTGTGCCAAATATACTCCTTCATGCCTCCAGGATCTCAACTGTTTTCAGAGAGAAGCGGTACAGCTGTGTCTTTCTTTTATAAATCTGATAAAACTAAAGACTCTTTGGAGATATGAAGGATGTAATACTACTCTATAGGGTATGCAAGATTAACATGAGTTTGGTAGAAACTGTGTGTTATGTCCCCTTTAAAGGGTTAGTTCACCCAAAAATGAAAATTCTGTCATTAATTACTCACCCTCATGTCATTCCAAACTTGACCTTTGTTCATTTTCAGAACACAAATGAAGATATTTCTGATGAAATCCGAGAGCTTTCTGACCCTCACATAGACAACAAGGGTCCTACCACGATAAAGGTCCAGAAACGTAGTAAGGGCATCGTTAAAATGGTCCACGTGACATCACTGGGTCAGCCATAATTTTATAAAGCTAAGATAATAGTTTTTGTGCAAAAGGAAACTAATATAACTTTATTCAACAATTCTTCTACTCCTCGTCACCCTAGGGCGCCAGAAAGTCAGAAAGCTCTCGAATTTCATCAGAAATATCTTAATTTGTGTTCCGAAGATGAACGAGGTTTGGAACGGCATGAGGGTGAGTAATTATTGATATAATTAAAATTTTTGGGTGAACTATCCCTTTAAGTTATTGTTCCGGTTTTTTTTTTTTTTTTTTTTACCAATGTATGATATATATATATATATATATTTTTTTTTTATTTTTTTTTATTTATTTTATTTTTTTTAAGTAAATATTTAGCAGAGCAGGATATGAATAGATTACATCAGGGGTACTCAAGTTCAGAGGCCAAGCGGGCCGCATTTAAATCACATAAAATGCGAAGGGCCACAAATTACAATTTGCATCATCAGACTTTAAGACAATATTTGTAGATTTACTAATTTAGAAATGCTGTTTAATACTTATCTAATTCTTGATTGTCCTTAAAATAACACTGAACATATTTTTTTAAAGAGTAAAAAAAAAAACATAATTTATTTAAAATAATTTCTTTCATACTAAGTAAAATGTGAATCCATGAATGTATTTATTGGCATATCACTTACTGATATAAAATTATAATTTAACTTCATTTGGAGTATTTCGTTATTCCGCAATGCACATTTCTTAATATTATGCCTAAAATGTGTTTTAATATCACTGTTAATAAAGATTGTATGATCTCTGTATAATATCGGTCTTTAAATGCAAGATATTTAAAGTGGACCTGAAGTATACTTGCAATAGTTCGACTTTAGAAATGTACTTCAGTATATTCAGTAAGCACAAAAGTAGTTGTTCCGAATTTAGCAGACTATAGGTGTACCAGTTTAGTATCCAAAAGTACAATTGCAGGGTATTTTTTATTAAGCAAATAAATATGTAAATGCATTTGTAGAATTCAAAATAGATGTATACGTTCTGGATGCTGAACCTCACCGACCACATCTTTGATGCTTTTTCTGAAATTAAAGTCATTTATTTGTTTACATTACATGTGGATAAATGACCAACTAGAGCTGCACGATTCTGCATAAACTGGAGAATCATGACTGTATTTTTAAAATAGATATCACTATTCTCCCACCATGATTCTGAGAGAAAAAAAACAGACAACTTAACAAAATAACATGTAATTTACTAGAGTTTCTAGTAAAAATTGCTGCAGTCTATTTATAAAACACGATATTTAACGAATTGTTAAAAAAATTTAGTTGAACAAATTATTCAATGAATCACTCAAAGACTTCACTTGTTTCATTCAATGAATCAACGTTTTTTGAACGAATCTCTTTTTTATGTCACTTATCTCCACCTGCTGGCTTTACGTTGTAATTGATACAATCTTTATTTGAAGCGTCGTCACTTTCAGAAAGGTGATTTATTCTATTTTGATCGCTACATAGACAGCAGTGTTTATATCTGAACTATAAACTTTTGTTCCAGTACTTCTGTGATTATTTGAATGTTTGTAACACAGAAATAGCGATACAAAAGACTTTGTAAAGATGTTCTCTCTGGTCAGCGGCAGTGCGAATGCTGATTTAATAGGCTTTAATAGACATATACAGTGGTGTGAAAAAGTGTTGGCCCCCAAAAACAAAATCCAAAACTACATGGCCCTTTGTGAAGAAGTGTTTGCCCCCCTGTTAAAACTGTGGTTTATCACACCTGAGTTCAATTTCTCTAGCCACACCCAGGCCTGATTACTGCCACACCTGTTCGCAATCAAGAAATCTCTTAAATAGGACCTGCCTGACAAAGTGAAGTAGACCAAAAGATCCTCAGAGGGGGCCAACACTTTTTCACACCACTGTAGCTGAATCATGTCATTTATGAACTAGATTACGTGGGTGATTGAATCTGTTCTTGATCAGGCTATTTATTTAAATATCCAACAGTATATGACAGTAAACACACGACACGGCAATATATGGTTTATCTGTGTTCTTCAAGCCATCTCTGGCATTTTCATAATAATAAACTATATTTATAATCCATGCTAATCGACGTAGCCTTTATTACCATACAGAATATATGTTCTGCCTCATTCTGTGACAAAAAGCGCACATCGGATGCGGCCCATGGGCCACCTGTTGAGTACCCCGGGATTACATGATGGCCTGACCGCACTGATATGTCTGTTTTGTTCCTGTGCTATATTAAGAAACAGCCAAAACTGAAGAAATCGACAAAAAGGAGAGGTATTATTGTTTGCACTCAAAGTCTGTGAACTGGTCTGTTTTTGACTCCCTGATAAACTCTGAACGCAGCACTGTAGTTTGATCATGATATCAATAATGAAACCAGACAGAGAAGTTCAAGTACTTCTAAACAGATGGGTGAAGTTTTAAAATTGCATTGCTTTAAATGAATAAATATATTTATTTTTAGGGATTAGTATTTTGGAATTGGAGTGCAAAATGTACAAGTTTTTTAAGGGCTCTTGTACTGCAAAGGGCCAGTCAAGGATCTCTTACTGCAGCATTATTTGTCAGAAATATTGATATTAATCAGAATATGGCATTATGAGTATGTTGCTCACAGTCCTACAGATTCAACTTAATAAGATTTCTAGTTGACCAATGCTGAAATCTTTTGATAGAGTGGTCATTGATGATCACCTGAATGGTGATACTTGGAACAGAACCTCTGGACTTTATGTTCCAAAGGAAGTCCTGTATAGTTTCGAGGAGTGGTACGAAACTTTAGAAATCAGAAAAGCGACGCAGTGGCCAAAGACATTCATTTGCATGTGTTCATAGTTCAGTCATTATTAAGAAACGGCACAGTTTGAATGCAATTTAATAACCCCCAACAGAGTAACTGACAGATATTCTTTACAAATGAGTTAGATTTAGCCCATAATAGTTCTCTCGAAAAATGAACCCATGGATTATGCATAATAATAGGAACATTGTAAGTGTGACAGTAATTATGTTGATGAAAGTTGGATTTGTTGATTGTGGATTCATTACAAAAGTTGGGTTTTGCGGCTATAAAAATATGAATTTAGCGACACAGTGTCTTAAAGGGATAGTTCACCCAATCTGAAATTTATGTCATTAATTACTCACCCTCATGTCATTCCAAACCTGTAAGACCTTCGTTCATTTTCGGAACACAAATAAAGATATTTTTGGTGAAATCCGAAAGCTTTCTGACCCTCTATAGACAGCAAGGGTCCTACATTCAAGGCCCAGAAAGGTACCAAGATGTAATTGTTGCGCACAAAATGTATTCTTGTAGCTTCATAAAATAACAGTTGAACCACTGAAGTCACATGGACTATTTTGTTGATGTTCTTGGTCCTTTCTGGGCCTTGAATGTGGTAGGACCAAGAAAGGTCTATGGAGGGTCAGAAAGCTTTCGGATATCATGAAAAATATCGTAATCTGTGTTCCGAAGATGAACGAAGATCTTATGGGTTTGGAACGACATCAGTGTGAGTAATTAATGACAGAATTTTATTTTTGGGTGATCAATCTCTTTAAAGAAGGGTTTAACATACAAATTGTCAAAAGGCTAACTAGCACACTATCATACTAAACTTCTTGGAGAGCTTGCATTTCTCAATTCACCATAGCTGTTGAAGAAAAACCCCAAACAATTGACAACTTGGTTGATGGGCGAATAGTAGACCATCCTTGCCCATCCCCATCTTAAAAGATTTCCCCACATGTATTTTATAACTGCAAAAAGACAGCCTTTTCACTAATCTAGAGTGCAGATACTCCTCCCTGTGAAATGAAACCACTGTGAAGCCTGCACAGCCATTTGACCATTTCCTGCATCACACACAACCCAGCATCCCTCAGTAGCCTCTTCAGGGGCATGTGGAGCACTGATTCTCTCTCGCTTTCTCTCTCCAACTGAGGTGAGCGTTGTATCATGATGTGCTGAATTATTGAGAGGCTGTTCGGCCGCTGGTCTGGGATCAGCTCTCCCTTGTCATTTTGCGGGCTGCGGTTGCTCTGGACCTCTTTGAAGCGGCTGAACTCTTCACCTCGTGTCTAAGTGGGTCATCCTTTCCGTCGGGCCAGAGGAGAAGTAGTGCAGAATGACAACCTCGTTCTCTATCCTTCTCCTCCACCTCCATCTCACCCTATTTTTTATATCGCTTCACCTCTAGCTTTTCGTCCACTGCGTCTGCCCCTCTGATGCATGTCTCTTTTTTTATGTAAAAATCTTATTTAATTATTTTTTTTATAAATAGTATACGTTGCAAGGTTTTTTTTTTTTTCAATTATATAATAAATAAAAAGAAAACAGATTGAATGGAAAAAGAATTGAGCAAGCTAGTGTTAGAGGGCTTTTTTGCTCTTTGTTAATTGTATAATAAAAAAAAACATTGAGAAGCTAGTTTAGTTTTTTTTTTTTTAAGAAAATAAGCGGTTAGTAAATAAATACAGTGCAAGTCTGAAAGTTTCTTTTTAAGAATAGAATTAGAATAGAGAGTGCTAGAGTTAGAGGGTCAAATAAAGATGGAAAAGCACATCCCATGCTTTATTTTCTCATTCATGTTTCTTTCTCACTTTAACATGTCAATAACTTGTGGAAATGTGTGAATATATTTACATACCTCAAATATATTTATATAAATCTGTATAAACAATATAGCAAAATCTCTATATCATTTTTATATCATCACCATGATACATATCGTCATAAATATATGACAATATATATCACAAAAATAGGACAATTAAATTACTGTAGAAATAAATAAAAGAATAATGCTTACTTGAATAAGATATGAAAATATAAAATAATTACCCTAATATAATCGTTTTTCTTTTTTGCAACCTATAATCAGTAATCTGCCTATTATGTTCTGTCAGAAAGTTCTGAATGCACATGTATTGTATTTACATACAATTTTGTTAGTCTTTACAAAATGGGACTGAACAAGTGGATCCTCCTTTTCACATGACAATGAAGTTACAAAATCTTTTTAATTTACAGTTGTTCATACACTGGAGTTTGTGGACCTTTGTGCTGAACAGTCATAGCATAATAGCAGATATTTCTATATGTAATGTTTAATAAATGCGCGTTTAAATCAACCTTTCCAAAAAAAATATGGTATGGTGGGACCCTCAAGTGCTCTGACAAATTTGAAACAGTATATTAATTTGTATTTCTCACACCTTTCATTGTCAAAGACAGGAAATCATTGATCATGTTTACATGCATGTTCTTAATAAGCTGGTCCCAAGTGTTGTCATATAAACACATTAAACTGTTTTCCTTTAAGCATAAACTGATCAACACAGCCATATTTTTGTCCATTACTCCAATTACCGTGAAATTGTCCTTTACTGTGGATTTAAGTGTATCAGCCATAGTACGCATTGTACGGTAGAAGAGGAAGAAATATAATGTACAATCTCACTCTTTATTGACCCAAAGAAATATAAAACTGTGTTCTCGTCTCATACAAATGAAGGAGAAGTCATAGAGTCATAGAATTATAGAAACTGCAAACATCAGAGGAGAATATCAGTTCTAAACACATTCCCTGCTGATATTTTGGAACACTCTGGGGGTTTTAATGCTTTTTTGAACATTGCAGTGTAGGGCTGCACGATAAATCGAAATGGAATCGAGATCGTGATTCAACAGAAGCTGCGATTGTCATGCGTATCTTTCAGTGAAGCACTGTTCTGTGATCAGCAGTAAATCTCCATCCAAAGGCCAGAGGGCGCTCTTGCGCTGAAACTCCAAATACAGCCTCGCAGAAGAAACCCAAAAAATGCCTATCGCTGCAGCTGAATAAACAGAAGATTCAACTGCTTTCATTGATTCAATGTGACTAATAAACACACGACTATGGCAATATACGGTATATCTGAGTCCTTATTATTATAATTTTCATTAAAATAACGTATATTTATAATGCAATGCCTTTATCACTGCTTAAATACTATGAAATATGTTGTGTGCCTTATTCTGTGTAAGAAGCCACATCATCTCACAAAAGGATTTATTTCAAACACTCGACTGACGTTATGAAGTGAGTTTGGAGTTAAAATATGTTATTAAATGTGGTATTTTCACATGCTTTCAGATGGAGCAGCATTTACTTCACAGAGCCGTAGTTCACTGAGAAGCTATGCAAACGATTTCTTCGATTTCAGAATCGCGCAATAAAATAAAAAAGCGATTTTTTTTGCGTAATTTGTCAGTGAACAACGGCTATGTGTAGTAAATTCTGCTCCATCTGAAAGCACGTGATGATTATTTCCTGCTGATTACAGAACCGGCTTTTTTAACAAAATGCGCATGACAATCGCATTCAATTAATCGTGCAGCCCTTTTGCAGTGATCATGTTGTGACGTCACTTACAAAATCTTGAAATGGTAATATTCTGGCATTGCCGGGTTATTGATTTGATGTCATGAGCTGATTTTGGTAGTTATCAGCATATTGGTGTGCATATGTGCTCACTGGTAAGAAACCAGAAAATGGGATCAGGACACAATGCCAGTTGAATTTGAACCTGCATTTCCCACATGAGCACCAAAGCATGACATGTCTGTAGCTTCGGTGTGCCTGTGTTTTCTATTTGATTTCCATAAATCTGCACAAGTTTATCACTCTCAGTGCTCACAAGAGGTTTAACAGGCATGAATCTTTGATAGACCAGATGGCTAAAGAGACTATCTGCCACTGGTCAGCCTCCGTTTAACCTCCCTGCGCTTTCAGTGTGTGTGTGTGTGTGTGTATTTTCCTTTCTGTATTTGCACATTTATTTACTCATGGTAATTTGCATATCTAACACACTGGCTATTTTAGATGCTTTCAAAACACTGCTGATTGCTGGTTGCGCTCTCTTCCTCATAGTGACCCGCTCTCTACATTACTCATTTTTTACATACATGTGTACAAATGCATTTGAAAGCAGTTACTGACGTCACTCAACCCAAGGCGAGAGTGCATTGCTCTGTGTGTGTGTTGTGAGACTGTGTGTCCCCTAAATGACCCCGGCCCTCAATCTGGCTCCAGGCACTTTATTAAGGGATTAACGGGCTAGTGGTTGTCAGTGTCCCCGTGTGCCATTGCCTCCTCCAGCTCGTGACACCTGGGCACACTACTGACCCCCCCCACACACTCGCACACACTCAGACACTGTAAACATACACTGTACTCATACACAATCTAGGTCAGAGCCAGACAACAACACAGACAGACCCAATAACACTCGCTGTTAACGGGAGGGGTGGAGGTCAGCCGGCCTACCCACAATCTCCTGCTCCGTCGTCTCCAGCCAGACTACATTCATATGATTACGCCCCCTCTGCCTCCCTCCCCAGCTGTCTGATCGAGTGTGGTCACCCTTGAGAAGCATATGCCATCTACCGCTCAGCTGTACATACTGTCAGACGTCTGATCTGATAAGACGAACAGGCTAAACTTTTTTTCTACCCTCCTTTTTTGTCCAGTCTAAATGTAGGGAGCAGACCTCTTTGTTTTTCTATATCAGAAAGGCTGAGTGAGTTTACAAGAGCTGGTTTTCATTAAAAGAACTCTGGCGTTCATATGAGCTCACTGACTGTCTGTCTATTTTGTCTTGTTGTGGCGCTTGCATGTTTTTTAGGCTAACCATAGAAAGTTCTTGAAACCTTTAGAAGTTTGTAAATGTACTGTCAAGTTCAGCCCTCACTGTTGTGTTCTGTTTTATACCACAGCACTTTATGACTGCAAATGTACAAAAACAAAACATAAACTCGCCAGGTATCTGGTTTAATCTGTGCTAAAGTTTGGTATTTGTTCGACTGGCACAAATGAGATCTTCAGGTTAACTTTTTTTTAGAGGTGGACTAGGAATTGATTGTATTGGAGGAGGTCTTTGTTTTTTTTTTGCACTCTTTCTTTTTGACTTTGGCTTAGCCTAGAGTAGTGAGGAAGAAAAAACCTTTTGACCAGATTTCAAACATTGAGTCATTTTGACCAGATTTCAAACCCTTTTTTCTTTTTAAGCCAAATTATAGACATCTGCTTCAGCTTTAACCGCCTTTGGTAACAGCCTTATCTCAATGATGCCCTTGTCTCTGTAGCAGTTTAAAACTCAAATGAGTCACAAAGTGGACAACCAGGCTCAAATTTAAATATGTTGCACATGACAGTGAGTTGACATCTGTGCTTCCTTTGGCCAGGGGTCTTATGGGTAACAAAATCTTGCTTCTTGGTTTTGCACAATGCAGAAAATGTGGGTGATGTTACCAGGACGTTAGTATGAGATTGCCAGGGTGTTCACTGGCCCAATTAAAGAGAGCCTCCTCTTTTTGAGATATTCTGGTGCCTAGGTGTGGCTCAGGTCCTTCACTTTTGTATATTAATTAATTTTTATGTTATGACCAATAACCAATAAATGGCTAATAACGTGAATTTAAAGTTCGCGTCTGATTGCGCTCCCTTGGTGACGTGGCAAAGGGATCTCATTATAATATTACCACCCCTTAATCTGTAAGTTTCCACTCAAGGCGCCGTTAGTGTGTTTTCGCAAGCGACAACGGTGTACTAGTTCTAATGCCATGGCGAAAGTTTGAGCAAAGCATGCTAACGGTTCTGTCTTTGACTGCACAGACGAGCACAGAACACTATTAGAGTGCCAGCCTCAGAGGAGACAACAGAGCAGTACATTTATTGATTTATTTAATGTATATTGCTGCTGTTACTAGGGCTGGGTATCGAGTTCGATACTTTTTAGGCACCGAACGAATTGCCTCGATACTATCGAGTATCGAAAAACGTCTCGTCGTTCGGTACCAAATTTCGATACCTAAGGGGTTAATCTCATCAACGTCAGTGAGGTGCAGATCGATCAGTGTTTGACATCTGCGAGAGGAATGTGAAAACGTACGGAGCAGTCTGCTCGTGGTATCTTACTATAGTCGTTAACGCCAGACAAGTAACATGATTAAAACATCAGTAATCAAAAATAACCATGTAAACACCAAAACGCAATGTTATTTTGATTTTATTACATTTAGAGTAAGTGGCGAATAGTGGATATCTAATGTATATAATGCATCTATTGACAGTATAAGGTTGCGCTGCTGAGGCGAGGCTCCCGCAGCCTCTCCAGGAGAAATCAAACCTATTCAAAATGGAAAGTTTTTATATTTAAAATACAGTTAGTTAGGCAACATCACACAACGTTTTCACCATTACGACTGTTTAATAGTTCTATAAACAGTTCAATAAGCAAATACAATAATATTAGGTCACTTACATTTTAGTAAGTACATTCATTGCTGATTGATTCCGTGTTTTGAACGAATCGGTTGAGTCAAAGTTTCATTAGCCCATGCATTAACATCTGATGAATTTGCCGTTTGAACGAATTGTTTGAATGAACAACTCAATGACTCACTCATTAAACGCTCACTGCTGGCACCTACTGGCATTTTAATTTAGTTGAAAAGTATCATTTCCACCATAATTTCTTGTTTGTATATTAAAAAATATTTAAAATAATCTCATAATAATTATTTAATGCAGTTGTATTTTTCAGTGTCAATTGAATTTATAGATCAAATGAAAGAATTTGAAATGAAAGTATTAATGAGATTAATGGGAATAGAATAAATCATTTGCACAAAAAACAAAACACACACACACACACACACACACACACACATATATATACAGTGGGTACGGAAAGTATTCAGACCCCCTTA
>NW_015505196.1:511404-513556 GCF_001515645.1 Sinocyclocheilus grahami | reverse complement strand
TACTCAAAACTCACTTTAAACCACCATCAAGTTTTTGTAATAACTTCCGATTGCCGTGTGTGTTTTGGCCATGTATTGTTGATGAAATTAAATATATTATAACCTCTGAGTCAGAGCAGCGATCATGGAAGAGAGAGCACAGGCAGACAGCGCTAGAAACTGCTAATGCTCATCAGTAAATCAGTAGAAAATGAATATAAATTCTGTCTGAGCTAGGTGATTCTGTCACACGCACTAGTGTAAATGTAGCTAACAGATGTGTAAACTGAAGACTATTTGAGCTTTATTAAAACTATTTGCACTGATTTTTTGTTTGTTACATTTTGTGCCTTTGTGCAGTGGCTTTGAGTCTGTATAAACATCAACAAGATGAACAATAAAACCAAAGTTTTTTTTTTAGATAATGTAATCTTGTTCAAATAGATTTCATAAAATTGGTATCGAAAAAAGTATCGTTCAGGAACCGGTATCGAAGTCAAGGTATCGGTATCGAAAAATTTTGAACGATACTCAGCCCTAGCTGTTACACAGATCTAAAATAAACATGCGATTTATTTCCCAGCTGTTTACCTTCACAGACATAACTGATTGTTTTTTGTAACTCGTGTGTTTTTAACGTAAACTTGTGTGTGAATGAGAACTTAGTTTAGTACTCACATGCTGTGACAGTCACTTTCTGTCCGTGTGTTTCGGATGTGTGCGCTCAAAAAACCTTATATCTGAAGTTTAAACTCATATGGTTTAAAACACATGCTTTCAGCGCGATAAACATAATCAGAACCAAAACAGATGTTTTTAGCAGGTGTGAGCTGTAATGGCGCAGCTCTATTCTGGAAAAGGGGGCGGGAATCAGCAGCTCATTTGCATTTAAAGAGACAGGCTCGAAAAAGCAACGTGTTTCTGCTTCCACTCAAAATAGGCATTTTCAAAATGATATAATAAATGATCTGTGGAGTATTTTGAGCTGAAACTTCACAGATACATTTTGGGGACACCAGAGACTTATATTACATATTGTAAAAAGGGGCATAGTATGTCTCCTTTAAGCATCACAACAGTATGTTCATTTTGTGATTTGCCATTTTATTATGGTGAAATGAAATTTAATGAGTGTAAGGTGATAGCAAAGATAATCTAAATGTAAAAATTAGGGCTGTGTATCACCAGCAATGTCACGATACAATACGTATCACGATACAGATGCCACGATACGATACGTATCACGATACAGGACTGCACTGAATTTCACCTCAGCAGAATTTAGTAAAACAGCTGTTAATTAAACACTGCACACAATAGTGCCATTTCTAACTATTGGCAGAGCAGGCAGCTGACCTCCATAACTGTACCACAGTACAATATAGGTAATGGCATATGTTTCATGTTTACATTGGACACTCCCCACCAGGTACAATATTCTGATTGTTTGCATCTTGTTTTTAAGCCCATAAATAATAATGCACTCGTTCTAATAAATTTATATTGTAATGTACTTATTCTAATATTAAAAAATTATATTTACATTGCTGGTAGGTTATCATTGCACAAATTAACGAACTCTCTACGTTAAAAAAATTAAAAGAGTTCTAAACTAATGCGCTGTTTTCACTGTATCTAATGCACACACACGCTCAGTCACTCACACAGATCACGTTGCGGCCGCACTCAGACATTCAGGAACAAACTTTTTAGTGCTGCCCCGCAGATTTATCAACTAAATAGCTTAATCCCTCAAGAGCTACATTATCTTTCTCAACAAGGAGCTGGTAACATCATTGTTTCTACAGGTCTACAGGAAACAGATTTACTGTTAATAGAGAAACGCGGCAAAACGGTGGTAATTCATACATACACACACAGCCTCTCTCTCGCTCTCATAAATGAGCACTTGATGAATTACACTTTTCTGAGAATAGACTTGAAGTGGAGATTGCTAAACTGCAAGCTTACCAGTGTTTTCAGAAAGCAAGCGCATTTATCCACAGTGGAGAGAGAGAGCGCGAGCACATGGTTGCTAGGTTGACAAAGATAAGTAGCACACTTAGCAGATATTTCCGTATTGCGCAAGTGTGAGCTCTGTTTCGGGGATTACGTCTCTTTATATCAGGCATCCCAGTTGTGTTCCTCTGCGGCCAGATTAAACCTTGTTGTA